>NW_024610531.1:0-1807 GCF_008729295.1 Plectropomus leopardus
GTTGTGTATCCTACCAGTTGCTTTGGAAGGTTACCAGCTGTCATTTGGATGCTATTTATGACCTCAACTCTGGAAATGTGGTCAGCTGTAAAATTTGGGGAGTTATCACACAATGTGGCAAGTGAACAAGATTGTTTCTTTGCATTAATTACACTTATTCCAAAGGTCAAAAAACATCAGTTTTGCATTAGACAAGGGAACAAGTCAGCAACACATATAATGGCCTCCAACTTGTGGTAACTGAATGAAAATGTTCCAAATACTGAAGTTACTATTTATATTCAGTGCATTAACCCTAGTAGAAAGTTACGAGAAAATTACATAAGATTGAGAAAGAAAACAAACAAAACAAAATAGAATTGCATTGCATTTTCTATTTCTTTTTTCTGTAACTCTGTAAATTTACAGAAAGTATGTATATGATTTATATATATTTTTCTCCTGTTTTTTGATCATATCTAATAACCCCCTCTTTAGCTGATTTTAAAATAATGTGCTGTAACATTTTATGATTTTGTTTTGTTTGCAGTTTGCAGAACATTTCTTGCTAAGTTGTTCATTGTTTTTTTGAAAGAAATCAAACCAGTTTCCTCAGAGGTTTAATTGCAAGTGAAAGTAGTCTGACTGCTGCAAAAGAAATGTTGATTCAGGTCTTAAAGGGTTAACAGGTATTTTGTAAATATTTGTTTTTTATACGGAAGCCATAACAAATTAAGTTTTTGTGCAAAATAGCAAGTAATTACATGGGTTTATTTGCCAAATTGGTAATAAGGTTATAACTTCCAAACCATCTCTGAGGGGAACATCCGGTGCCATAACGATTTATTGTGGCTCTTTGAAGAGTGTTGACATTGGCCTTCTCAACTCCTGAGTGTTGTTAATGTCTTCTTAGGGAGATAGCAATGCAAGGTATGTAGGGCTGGGGCAACGAATTGACGTAATCGACATAACCGATTACAAAATACGTTGATTCACGTAAAGTGTGCCGACGCGTCACACCGTTTCACACAGCGTGCGCCATGAGAGAGTGAGCAGTGCGTAGCGTGTTGTTTTTGTTTCAGCGCTAATGTTATCAAGTTAGAGCGTCTGAACTGCGTGTCAGCTACAGCACATCTTGTCAGCTCATCGGTTTTTTACACGTGACGCTCGCATTTGTCAGCAAGAATAGACTGCTGACAAACTGAATGATTATATTGACTCTTTATACCACTTTATACTGCAGTTTAAAGTGTCTCTTTTTCACCGAGATGAGGAAATACAAAGATATTTGTTTTACCTCAACTTCTTTGCTTCCCTTTCAAAACAAAAGCCCTCTGACTGTGTCTCTGTAGACAGAATGCCATCAGTTGCTGATACAATGCATTTTATTTTGAAACATTTACAGGATGGGGTTGTGCAGGAACTTGTATAACTTTATAAATGAGTGGAATATGTACTTATAAATATGAAAGTACAGCACTCATATCAAGTTAGAGTGTGCACACTGCTCGCCTTAACAGTGCCTGTCAGGCGCGTCTGAGCTGCGTGTCAGCTGCAGCACATCTAGAGAAACAGGGGCTTGCCGTTTGTTGACTCTATACCACTTTATACCATGGTTTAAAGTCTGCCTATGTCACAGAGATGAGGAAATACAAAGATAAATGAGTGGAATAAGTGCTTATAAATATGAAAATACAGCACTCATATCAGCAGACAGTGGTTTACCTTAAGGCCCAGTTAAGGCTGGACTATTTTGATGCAGAAAGATTGTACTTGTTATAATTATTTCTGTTAGAGAAAAGTTATAGTGTTATTCAAATTGCATTAA
>NW_024610532.1:0-2872 GCF_008729295.1 Plectropomus leopardus
CACTGGAGATAATGCAGTTATTACAATAATCCATTAATCAGCTGACATGAAATGAAGCTGCAACAACTTTGATACATTTTTTTTAGAGACCAAACTTAATCAAGAAAAAAAATAGCTGATTCATTGATAAAGAAAATAATAATCAGATGCAGTCCTGGGTGTTACAGTTGGACAAAACCAATAACTACAGTATATATAAAACTTCAAAATTGAGATTTTACATGCTCACAATCTTCGGATATAATCGAATATACCACAGCTAATAAAGCTTTTCAGATATTCACACAATGCATATTTATTTCCTTATATTCATGCTTTATATCTATTCATATATATCCAGTGAATTCAGCTTGAGATCTAATTGAAACCTTTTAAGTTTTAATGAAATCCCCTGTCAGTATTTGCTGAAAATGCAGCCCACATTTACTTTATATCACCTGTGTCTATTGAAAAAAGAGATCTTCCTCTCCGTCTCCTCCTCTCACCCAACAGCGAGGGACGGGGAGACAATCTTTGTCGTTTGTTTGGTGAGTGCCCCCAGTGTGGGCTGAGAGGTAAAGCTAACGCGGTGTGTCAAGCGCAAGGGGAGGGGAAGACGCAGGGGGATAGACCTGTCTGAGAGGATACTGCTATTGAGTTGCAAATGAGCTTGTAATTAGCCCTTACACATTTGCCTGTAGGGAATTAGTGTGTGTGTGTGTGTGTGTGTGTGTGTGTGTGTGTTTGGTAACCCATTTTTCTTTAGAATAGGGGTCGACCGTGATAAGCAGATAATACTAATTACTTCTCCTCCCAATTGCTTGTTAATTGTGCTTGGTGTGGATTTATACAGCAAGGTAATACCCTCCTTTCTACACACACTCACACACACACACACACAGATGCATGCCCCCTGCTTTGCCTGTTGGCAAAATCAACAGGTCATTTTTTTTAAGCAGGAGGCTTCTGTTTAAGCCTCTAATTAATTATGCCAAGTGGGGTTCCACCATCTATGGCTGCAGCTATTGAGGCTGTGTGTGTGTGTGTGTGTGTGTGTGTGTGTGTGTGTGTGTGTGTGTGCGCACATTAATTTGTAGCTGCTATAAAGTTTGGAATATTCTCCAGCACTCTTTATAGATAACATGTCATATCAAACCATTAACCATTTTCTTTAGTTGATTAACCGGATTAGAAGCTACGCCAGTACATTTCAGACAAAAAGCAGGGAAGACCAAACGTTACATTACCTCATGTCGCTTGTGCCTCAGTTAAAAATGTACACTTGAACACATCACAAAGACTACAACCAATGGCCAACTAGCATTTAATTCAGCAACAGGCTTTCAGACACCAATTCAACAGCCAAAGATGGCAGAGCAGTGCCAACAGAGGAGGACACAGTAAAATCAGACGCTCACAGACAGCAGCAGCTTTATGTATATGTACAATTGCACGACTAAATCTCCTGAAATTTGCACTTCAACTCCAAATTCCCCACAACAGGCCCAAGACTCGTCCCGTGTCAAACGCTCCGATAAAGCCAGCTGAGAACTTCAACTTTCTGTTGCCTGAATTTAGAGGATAAAACCACTGCAAACTGAGCAGCCCTTATCTGCACAAATTGATTCTCATCAAGTCAGTATCACATTACCATGCTCATTTATATGTTTTCTCACCAGGTGGTCTTCAGTCACTGGTAAACATGAACTGGACTCATGAAAAAGCCTCTGCGGAGTATGAATAATGGAAGCTAAGCATAATATCCACTGGGGTCAACTTCTTGGTGGTAAACATGAAAAGTCTTTTACCTGATGACGATCACCTGGAGTCGAGTCTCTTGCTTTTGGAGAAAAGGCATCGGCTCAGTCGGCCCTTCAGATCTGGTGTGTTGTGTCCTTCAGATGATTCACTACCTGAATTAGGACAAAACACAAACATTGTTACACCTAAACCTCCAAATTTAACCATCCTGCATGCGTTTCAGCTGTGTGAGGGAGGGAACCCAAACACCTCAAGGCAGCCTTGGAGGTAAACTTCACACAAGGCGAGATTTTATTTCAGATTTGTGCAAAACTGCTGGAAATGCTGATTAAACACAATTTTGAGATGATTGCGTGTCCACTGAGTGATGTTATGCAACTTCTTCTCTTGTGATAATATTCCAAAAGGCATGGCGATGGATGTTCAAAACATCAGCAATAATGGAAAGGCGAGCCCCTTATAGGGAGCATGCACGTATGAGGGATTTCTGGGAGATGACTCAAAACTTTCGGACGATTCGCTCACTTTTGAAGAGTTATGCAATGCAATAACACGTCTTGTAGCGCCTGCTGCATCATGCCCGAGGGAGCCAGTTCCTACCGATAATCGCATAGCTATAGCATCATGTGAAATATAAAAGCGCAAAAAGTGTTTTTCAATTGCAGTTTTCAGAAATAAGGCGTTTTGAATCACCTGAAATATCACCCTATGTGAGCATAAAACTTTTGTTTTGCGCTACACGGACGTATTTTTCAAAATTGACGTGACGTGGTCCAATTATTTAAAAAAAATTAAAAAAAAATTAAATTTGTTTTCTGGAGTTTGATTTAAAAAAACTATGCAGAAATATGCATTACTTTTATTTCAATTATGACTTTGAATAAATGACAACAATGATTGACGATGTTAAGATTTTCTATTTCACAAAGATAAACAGTATAAGATATGATCTATACGACCCCCCCGCCCACCCTTCTACAAACACAAACATAATCCGTTCATCCCATCACCATCTTATCATTTATCCTGTTCTAACGGCTTGAGAGCGCTTAAGCAGATTTTGGTTCAGTCTGCTCTCAAAGTGTTAAACAGATTGGGTCGGGGGGATTTCTTGTAATGAAGGTGAGTGTGT
>NW_024610533.1:0-3565 GCF_008729295.1 Plectropomus leopardus
AAAAATGTTATTCAGAATTACAATTATATTTAAGCACTTTTTCATTTTCATTTCCTTGGGGTTTTTTATGCTTTTGTTGTGTTTTTTTTTAAATTATTTTATTAATAAAAATTATTAATTATTTTGTCATTTCCTCGTACTTTTTACTCATTTTTTAGCTAATTTTGGGTAATTTCATCTTAAGTTGCTTACTGGGTTCTCCCCATGTTTTTGAAAGAAGTCAAGCCAATTTGCTCAGGTTTCAAAGGGTTAGACAAACAGAACCAATTCTGCAACACATTGTCACATCATTCATCTTATCAACTTTTGAGATTTCACTCCCCCGTTGGAGTCAAGCCTGCTATTTCTGCAAAGTGGTCTTCATGCTGTGTAGCGAGATGAGCCTCCTGCACCCAAAAACGCTGTCCAAACTTTCATTTATAATTGCCAACGCAGTCTTCATAATTCTCAACTGGGAAAGAAGCAGAAAAAAGGGGTGTTCAACAAACTGAGTCTAACCCCGAACTCTGAGTTGATTTACCCCAAGATGGGAAACTCTGAGTATTTGGTTTCAGAACAGCTGACCTGAATTAGTTCAATTAGTTCTCTGAGTATGTTCACCATGAGTTCAGCATGTCCACAACCTCAATAAAAAGCCATCATGAATTGAGCCCTGATACCTCAATTCAGCATGGCAACTGCTGAAAAAAAAGAAACCAAGCTACTTTACCCCATTGGATTGGAAGTAATGACGGCTAATGCGGTGGCTGCAACAGAAATAAACCTGCTAATGTTTTGAACATCCATCAACATGCTTCTTGGAATGTTATCGCCAGAGGAGAAGTCACAGAACATCACTCAATGAAAACGCAGTCATCTCGCAATTGTGTTTTATTGACATTTTGAAAATGTTGATTACGTTTTGTGAATATCTGTAATGGAAACCTGCCTTATCATAAATTGTTGCCACTGAACCCTCAGGCTGTTGGAGGGGTCATATAGCGGAAGACACAAAGTTACTTTTTAGACTTTTCTTTTGAAGCTTGCCCTTCAAAACAGTGCACTCCTTTGGGTGTTAAAATCATCCAAATACTGCAGGAGAAAGTTAAATTAAACCCCTTCATCTACCCATGACATTTTTATAGATAACCAATGAAATATTGCAATGTTTTCATGAAGTGACAGAACAATGAGTGGCTGTCTTCAGCAGCTTTTCACACTGGAGGCCCAGGGAAGAGGATCCACAGTGTGCTGGGACAGGCAGTGGTTAGATGTCTGTCCCTGGCTGAGATAACAAAGCACAGAAATGGCTGACTATGTGTGCAAGGAGTCTGTTTTTAGGCCAGCAAGATATACAATGCCACAAAAGCATACACGATAGAGGTAGCTATAAACAAAAACTTGAGCGACATTTTCAAAATGTCGATACAACACAATTTCAAGATGACTGCGTTTCCACTGAGTGATGCTATGCGACTTCTCCTCTTGAGATAACGTTCCAAGAAGCATGATGATGGAAATTCAAAACATTAACAGCTTTATTTCTATTGTAGCCACTGTGCTAACTGTGCATTATTTCCAATCGAAGGCAATGTAGGCGTGTTATACGAGCCATAGTGGAAAGGTGAGCCCCTTGTTCGTGGGAGCGACCACATACGAGGGATTTCTGGGAGGTGATAGTCCACGATTTCACAGAGGAATTGTGGATTCAAAACTTCCAGATGATCCACTCAACATTTGAAGAGTTATGTGATGCAATAACACCTCTTGTAGCTCCTGCTGCATCATGAGGGAGCCAGTTCCTACTGACAAGCACTTAGCCATAGCTATTTATAGAGTACAGGGTAGTGACTGAGACATTAGCAAAACCATTTTTCACAGGTGTGTGTATGGTGTATGCCAGGCTATATGCACCAAACTGATAAGGCAGTACATAGCTTTGCCCATGGCGTAAATCATGTGACCTGTAAAAGCAAAAGAGTGTTTCCATTGCTGTTTTGCAAAATATGGCTTTTTTGAATCACCTGAAATACCACCTCATGTGAATGTACTTTTCGAAAATGACGTGTTTCCTTTAGGTGTATTTTATATTTGCGCAGCATGAGAGTTAATGGAAACCCCGATTGTACAATGCCAGAAGACCTGAGTAATCACACATTAAGCAAACTGATGAAAAATCACATTAATATCCCCAATTATGATCAATTCAATTAACTTTCTGGATTTTGCTTTGGGGGAATGAGTGCACATTTGTATTTTCTTCTACTGCTGTGTCTGGCCTAAACAAAGATCTATCATATTTGGAAACTTAAAAAAAAAAAAGGTGCCATGTTGCTTTCTGTTTCACTCTATTATACCCTATCATCCTTTCATTAATAAGAGAAAGTAAGAATAGAAAAAGATTAATCCGTTAAGCTCTTAAATTGGGTCCAGGATCAGCTGTGTTTAACTGCTGAACATTGAAACCAGGTAATGAAAGATGAGGAGAAGTGAAATGATGAAGTGAAAATAATGCCGGGGTTGCAATAAAATAATACTTGCAACCAAACTTGACTGATTTTAACACATGGTATAAAAAAAAAACAAAAAACAAAAAACCCTTAACAAAGTTAGTGTCTGGGCTGCTTTCAATCATTACAAAATTATGTTAACTTGTCTTCTCAAATTCAGGCAACTTAATATTCCAAGGCCACTCGGACACAAGCTTCTTAAGTTTCAAACAAATAGTTTCTTCTTATTGTCCATAACTGTGGGCCACAATTTCAAAAAAAGTGAACTTTTTTTCTTTTTTTCCCTTCATATTTAAATTATTGTGGTGTTAATATTGCCATACTTATAGTATAGTAAGTAGTATAGTAATATTTCTTGTCATTCACACTGCTGTAGCAGTTACGACAAGTACTCTGCTGATATATGTTTGTATGCTGCAGGGAATCTGTCTGTTAGAGCTTCCGGTCGAGTGTCCAGCATGTTTTTATCCTGTCTCAGGAAATATATACCCGAAAAAGTGTTCTGAGCTCTCGCTTGACTGCTAGACAGCAGTGTAGAAGCCTGAGACAGAGCTGAACAGTGAGCTGCAATACTCACTCATTAAACATAAAGGTTTATTGGCTGCTAGAAACCGTACATCAGTCAAACCAGAGTGGGCAATGATATTAAATTATTGAGCACCGAGAATTTACAATGTGCGACAACACTGGTAGCATAAGCGCCAATGCTCATCTGGTGAAATGGCTCAGTGTTCTGTTGTTCTTACAGACGCTGTGAGGTTCTGTTACTGATTAATGCTGCACAGATGACAGAAGAGCTCATGGGCCCCAAATCACACGACGTCAACACGAGTTAACAAGAGAATATTCCAATCTTTAACATCTCACTTAACGGTGTCAAAGTTGTCGCAGATATCAGAGTCCCCAGACCTTTTAACATTTGACCCAGATGGTGTGACTGGCAGCAGGCAACTGCCTTCTCTACTTATTCATTTTTACTCAACATTTATCTAAGCAGAAAAATCTCGAGATAAAAAAAAAAACAACTCTTTTTCAAGAGTGTCCTGGCCAAGACAGGTCACAACAAAAGTTAACAT
>NW_024610534.1:0-1488 GCF_008729295.1 Plectropomus leopardus
TTACTTTTTGCTTCTGTTTTGACGTAATATTCTGGTGTTTCGGACCCCAGGAAAACCAGTTAGATCCTTATAATAATCCCTAATAATCAATAAACAATGCTGCAGCTTCAGCCAGAGTCCGTTACCATGGTAACCTCGGATAAATTCAAGCACAGATTCAATTATTACCGACCTGCGTCCACAACAGCATTAATCCATCCTGTGTTCGTTTAATGAAACTGTGTCTGGAGCAACTTAGTGAGTTTTTCTTGGTTTTAACGTTTTTTTTAATGTTTTTTGAGAGTTTCTGTAACTCTTCTGATTCTTTTTTCTCCTGACGTGCCGACTGAGTTTGTGTTGTGGTGTGTTTGTTGCGTCCGTCAGGTCGTCCATCGGCGTGGAGCTGCTGATGAAGATGGGCTGGAAGGAGGGTCAGGGCGTCGGACCTCGAGTGAAGAGGAAAGCTCGCCGACAGCAGACAGGTACGTTTGACCGCTCGCCTCCACACCGACACGTTTTTATTTTAAAACAAACAAACAAACAAACAAACAAACAAACAAACAAACAAAAACATCTCCTCACGCATAATCTCCGTCCGTACCAGCACACCGAAAACACGCATCACATGACCGCTCACGCACACTGAGCACGCGGCCGCTCGTGTTAAAGAAAAGCAGATTTTCGACTCTTTAGTTACAGTAAGAAAACAACATTTTTATGAAATCTTTTTTTTATTTCTGATGATTGATCATCGCAGCCTCACCCACAGCGCCGCTGCACACGGGCAGGTTCACAAATCCTTCACAACATCACGAAATATGATGACATTTTGCCTTTTCACCGTGGAATATTAATATTTATTTTAATTCATTACGAACTTCCACGTTGATCTTTTGGTCTCTGTACGATCAAAAACACAAACTAAACACAGATTCTGTCTCAGTCCGTCTGAGTGATCTTCAGTTAATGAGCCTAAAAATGTAATTATTAGTGAAAATGAGAATCATGAGAGTTCGTGTTGAAGGACAGATTTATAGATAAACGTGTGATGTGCTGTTTTTGTTTTCCTCCGTGTGTGTTAGTTTAAATTCTATTTTAATCTGATTCTGTGTTTTCATTTGTATCGTGAGTCTTGTGATTGTGTTGTAACGTTCAGATTCACAGTTTTCTTCTTCGTGTGCTGTCAGATGGAGGCAGCAGAGTTTACGGCCGTGTGCCGCCTCCTGCTGGATCAGAGGTGAGTGAGATAAATAATACCGACGTGTCCACACAGACGGACAGAGGGACGGGCGGGAGAAAGTCACCAGAGAAGTAATGATTTTCGATGGTTTTATTGTTTGTGGTTCCGAGATCTTTTGTCACTGCAGCTGTTTG
Organism: Plectropomus leopardus; assembly: GCF_008729295.1. NCBI lineage: Eukaryota > Metazoa > Chordata > Actinopteri > Perciformes > Serranidae > Plectropomus > Plectropomus leopardus. The sequence goes on from NW_024610534.1 coordinate 1,354, forward strand.
TTAAGGACAAAAAAATCCATACGGTTTTAACTGAGTCGTTTTTCACTGAGGATCATTTTATTAAACTGTAGTGACACTTTTTAGCTCCTCATCTGTCCGTCTTCACTCGAGTCCTCAGAGTGAGACAGCAGCGTC
>NW_024610535.1:0-1464 GCF_008729295.1 Plectropomus leopardus
AAATATAAAATTATTACAATTATAAACATAATTTTCTGGACATTTCTCTGTTGTTTTTTAAAAATAATTTTCTAATAATCCTCACCTCTTTTTTAAAGCTCATTTTTTGTAATTTTCTCGCCATCATTTTGTCTTGCGATTTGCGGGACATTTTTGCTGAGTTGCCCCCAAGTTTTTGCATCCACTTTACTCTGGATTTTAAGATTCAGTCAGGTTCTGAACGCAGCCAGTTGATGCCGGTTTGTTCCTGTAAACACGTTTTCACCGATTCGCCTCGACTTGGCCGCCATCAGCTGAGTGTTACTGTCTGATGATGTTGTCCCTGCTGAGGACGCGGCGCACACGCAGCTCTCGTCGTTTCCTTTGGATCGGCGTGCCTGCTTCACTTCTCTTCATTGTGTCCTTTCTCAACTTCTCACTTTTATTTTACTCTCATTTAATTCCCTCATCTTTTCTCCCCTCCCTCCTCTCCTCACTAATCTTCCCTTCTCCTCATCCTCTCTTTTTCGTTTTTCTTTTCGTTGTCCTCGGTTTGTCTGATCTTTGTCCGTCCCCCTGCAGGAAACAGAGGACCAGTGTTGGTCCCAGTAAGACTCTGGCTCAGCCCAGAAGGAACATCGTGGGCTGCAGGATCCAGCACATTTGGAAGGAGGGCAGTAAGTGGGATTAAACAGATGTTTGGGGGATTAAACAGATGTTTGGGGGACACCAGCTGTAGAGAGGCAATGTGCAGCGCAGCTTTTTAGGAGTCATAGTGAGGAAAAGATTTTCCTCTGAAGCTTCACGTCAAACAGAAACTTCTCCATCAGTTCTCGGTAGGAGGCGAGTGTGTAGCTCATAACGTGTGTGTTTCCTCTCAGGTAAGTCGTCCCAGTGGAAAGGGACGGTCCTGGATCAGGTCCCCGTCAACCCGTCCCTCTACCTGATCAAATACGACGGCTTCGACTGCATCTACGGCCTGGAGCTGTACGGGGACGAGCGGGTGGTGGGGCTGGAGGTGCTGCCCGACAGAGTGGGTGAGGAACCGTCTGTTCACGGCTTCAGCACAGTTTGATCCCAGCAGCACCTGGTGGACATCGCTGATGTCCCCTTAAAGGGACACCTCACCCAAAACCGAGAATCCAGTCATTATCTCCTCCCCCTCATACTGACGGAAATTCATTTGAGGTTTTATAGTCCACAAGACGAAGGCGGAGGTTCACGGGGAAAAGGTGACCCACTCAATTCCCAAACAATTAAAGCAAACGGTGACCAGGATTCAAAAGTTAAAAAAAAAACATGATAAAACCGCAAAATGTCTCCATACTGCTCGTCTAAAGTAATCCAAGTGTCCTGAAGCCCCAACGTGCCAAGTTGTTTTGAAAAACATCACTGGCTTCATGTTTTTAGCCTTGTTGTCTTTTTTTTGTTAGTATTTTTAATTTTACTGGCAAAATGTTTTCCTTAGGAGTTCTGCTTTTTTTT
>NW_024610536.1:0-1039 GCF_008729295.1 Plectropomus leopardus
AAAAAGAATAAAATAGAATTAATAAATATAATGCAGACATAGATAGTAAAAAAAGATTTTAAAAATGATTCAGTGCATAAACAATAATTGCAGAAGCCCTGTCTTAGGTGTGTGTTTACTATTTACCACCTCAACTGTGGTTTCCAAGTCTCATCTACGGTTTGGCTGCAGTGATGATTGGCTGAATGAGCCCAGATAAACCAAAGTAACTTCACGACTAATATCTGCCCACTAATCTGTGGCAGGTTTCTGCCCGGTCAAAGGGAAGAGGGATATTCAGGGATATGAGTGGAACAGCTGAGTAAACACTCGCACATACTTCTGTTGCAACTCCTCAACTCCTGCCCCTGGCTGGTGTGTTTATGTGTGAGGGGGAAGCATGCCAAATCATGGCGGGAACAAATATTTTTGTGATGCACACACACACACAGACACAGAGTGATGACACAGAACCTGGACAGCCATCAGAGGCTGTGCTGTAAATGGACAAGACTTATCACCTGTTGTCTTGTCCACTGTACAGTTTTTTTTTTAACTCTCTGGCTTGCAGACACACACAGGGTTTCTGCCGTCCCCTTTCTTTATTGTCTAATCTTTCTCTCTGTGATCCTTTCACTGTAGAGAATACATTTAACCAGGGCTTCTGGTGGAAAAGGCAAGCTTTTTATAGCTCACTGTTGTGCTAAATTTACCCTCACAGAATCCATGAGTTATGCTTCTTTGCTCACATGGACATCTGAGTGACACCAGCCAGGTGCACTGAACAGAACTGTAAAACAGTGTGTGTTTTCATGGTGTACCTTTAAACTGGAGGGCAGTCATACACTGAGTACAATGTGTGTGTGTGTTGTGACAGCTGGCTATGCAGAAATAAGCTCTTGAATTTATCCCTAACAATCATCAACTACCCCACCAACCCCCAACCATTCCTTTAAACCTCAGCCCTCCCATCAGCCCACGCCCTGACGTTTGCTGGGAAACACACACACATTCACACACACACACACACACACACACACACACACACACACACACACAC
>NW_024610537.1:0-1371 GCF_008729295.1 Plectropomus leopardus
TTTAAAATTTACAGGAAGGACATCAGTGTCAATAATCTTAAATTTGATGTTTGTGATTAGTGGTATTTTGTTAACTTCCTTTGTTCATATTGCTCTGGAGTTCGTTAGTGGCTGCTGATGCATCATACTATCATAATGTGAAATAATCACATCTTATAGGTCGTGCACTCCTGTAACCCTTTAAACACTGAGCATATTGGTTTGATTTTTTGCAAAATCAAGGGGAGAAGACAATGAGCAACTTAAAAAGACAGGGCCCAAAAATTAGCAAAAAAAATAGTATAAAAAAACAAGAATTTTGTTTTTAATACAATTTGCGGGACATTTCTTGCCAAGTTGCTCATTATCTTTTTCCCCCATGTCTATGAAAGTTTCAGAGGCTTAAATTCTTGTGGATTGCATCTGAACGCAGCACAAGAAAACTGATGTCAGTCCAGGTGTTAAAGGGTTAAAGTTTGACAGCTGACCAGGTTAAGCAGTGGCAGGAAACAGAAGTGGCCGCCGTCTGTCAGTCGTCTTCCTTCCTGTCGACACATGAAAGAGACACATGCTGAAATGGCGATGTTATCCTGGCGAGCTAACCATTAGCCTGCATCTCTAAAGACCCTAGTTAGCCCTGTCGGGGCTCCTGTCAGCAGTTTCCTGGCTGCAGGAGGAATCAACCTGACACTTAGTGACACGACAGGATGAGCTGACTAATTCATCCTCACTGATCAGAGGTGGGAGTTTCTAAATACATACTAAGTTACCAAGTGTTGAAGACAGTTTTGAGCTTCTGGTGCTTTGCTTTCCCTTTCTGAGAGACTAATTGTCCATCATTTTAGCTAAAAAAATATATGAATAACTAGTAATAATAACTTTTATCTGATGGTTCTAGCTAGTAGGGGAAGATTCTCAGGTTATGGTAATTCTAAGTGCTTTTTGTAGGGAGCTAGACTTGTTTCTCCTCTCCTCCGAGCGACTTCTTCCAGAGGAAACTCGTCCGCTATGTGGCTGTGTCTAAGTGTTTAGTTCTCCATTCTAACCTGCATTTAGGTTACATGAATTTTGGGCTGGACCACAACAACAGGGGACAGCTCAGACCAGCTATGTAGGCTTCCAAGGTTACCAAGGTCTGCGACTGTCCTTTCAAATTAAAAGCCTGCTAGCATTTACTACATCACTGATTCCCAACCAGGCGGTTCTGATCCCACTAGAGTCGCTACAGCTTCCCAAAGGGTTGTGAGGCCTTATTTATTTCGAGGTGTGTTAGAAAACTTAAAAAAATAAAATATAATGAGTCAATCAGTAGGCCTATCTCAGCACTTTAATAATGTCTACGAAGAAAACTAAATGAAATTGTCAGTTTCAAAGTATAGGTTAATGTTAAAG
>NW_024610538.1:0-1446 GCF_008729295.1 Plectropomus leopardus
TGTGTGTGTGTGTGTGTGTGTGTGTGTGTTGTTTTTTTGGTGTGTTGTTGTGTTTTATCCTCATGAATCCTCCCTCGTATCTTATTTCAGGTCCAGTTTCTCTGATCAGATCAGTAACGTGAAGTGTTTCCCACAATCCTCTGTGTTGCAGGTTGGACGCCGTTGTGCGCTCGTGCGCTCGTGCGCTCGTGCGCTCGCTGACAGATGTGAGTCGATATTTAAATCTGAGAGCCGTGAAGCTGCTTTTATTGTGTTGATTCTGCGGCTGCTGTCAGCAGGAAGAGGCTTTTATTGTTTAATTTGGAGGTTTTTAAGGCGTCTTTCTGTTGGCGGTGAGGAGCGTTTGATTTGTCCCCCTGCTCGTCCCTGCTGCTGCTTTAACAGTTTAACCCACAATGAGACGCAGGACAGAGACTGAGGGACGATCAGCAGGTGTCACCGTTTGACCACTGAAGCCTGACTGTGTCTCCGTCTCTGTCTCTGTGAGGACGTTTAGTTTGACAGCAGGACACATTTTACTGCAACAGACAAACTTTTACTTGAACTACTACATGAATATTTTACTGATAACATACTTCTACTGCAGTACGGTTTTAAATGCAGGACTTTAACTTGCAGTGGAGTAATTTTACAAGTGACAGGTGTAATAGGAGTAGTTTTATCGCAGTAAAATATCTGAATATGTCTTCAATCACTGTTTTAGCAACTTCAGACGCATGCAGAGCTGTAGTTACTGTCGTTTACAACGTGGTGTCAGATTCACCAAATCCTAGAAATGTCCTAAAATCTGAGAAATGACCTAAAATCTGAGAAATGTCCTTAAGCTGTAGAAATGTCCAAAAATCCTGCTAACTCCTTGAAATTCTAGAAGTGTCCTAAAATCTGAGAAATGTCCTAAAATAAAATAAAAAAACAAATCAGAGAAAAATTTCTAAAATCTGTAAAATGTCCTAAAATCTGAGAAATATCTTAAAATCCATAAACTTAAACTTCCTAAAATCCTGAAAACATGTGTGGGGCCCCTTTGACCGGCCCCTGTGACCGGCCCCTTTGACCGGCCCCTGTGACCGGCCCCTGTGCCCGGCCCCTGTGACCGGCACGCCCCTGTGCCCGGCCCCTGTGACCGGCCCCTGTGACCGGCCCCTGTGACCGGCCCCTGTGACCGGCCCCTTTGACCGGCCCCTGTGCCCGGCCCCTGTGCCCGGCCCCTGTGACCGGCCCCTGTGACCGGCACGCCCCTGTGACCAGAAAAAACAATTCCAAAAGGTTTTAAAGAAAAAAACAAACATTTTTCAAAGACAAAAAAAGCCAAAAATGTTTACAGAAAAAAACCCAAATTATTTTGTAAACAATAGAAAAACAGAAACACTCGAAATTTTGACTGAAAAACAAATTAAAGAACAAAAAACAAAATGGCAAAAACTTTGAAATAAATACGTGAAAAAT
>NW_024610539.1:0-1750 GCF_008729295.1 Plectropomus leopardus
AATAATTGTATTAATTTAAAACGATTAATAATGAGATCAAATTAATTAGATTTTGTATATTTCACTTTAAATTATTCTATTTACACTTTACTGAAATTTACTATCATTTTACTTAATTATAACAATTTCACTTATAATAATATACAATGATTAATAATGAAATCAAATTAATTTGGTTATCATATTATTTTACTTTAAATGATTAGATCTGTTAATTGATGATTGATGTGTTTTCAGGGTGACTGAGTGTCACTGAGGACACGAAGGACTGGAGGACAGTGAGACACGAGCAGGTGAGGACAGAACCTGGAGACTTGAGACCAAAACCTGGAGACCACAGGACGCAGCAGGTGAGACAACGCACGCCTGCAACCGCACGCACGCACACACGCGTGCGCGTGCACACGCTACACTTATTACAGTCGTGTGTTACATGGTGTGTGTGTGTGTGTGTTTAAATGTGACGGTCTGGCAGAGATAAACACGCTCTCTCAGTGTCTCGTGTTGCTGTCCTGTTTTGCCTGCTTTGATTTCCATTTTGAAGATTCAGTACCGAGTGTCTGTTGTTATTTCTCATTATTATTTTTTATTTATTATTATTTTATTATTTTTTAATAGTCACCTTATGGAGACTAAAAGGACAAAAACTATTCACAGAGTAAATCACTTGTTTTTATTGTACATCAGAAAATGTTTGGGGGGCCACCGGGGGCCGGTCAGGGGCCAGATTGGGCTCGCTTTATCACAAGCTGTTGGAGTGCAAACGTTATCAGCTGACATCAGAGGCAAAAAAAAGGCATTATCTGCTATTCTCCTTATGAGCCTGCATTTTATTAGCTGCTCTGTGCCGAGATTAGAAGCACTCCAGTCCTCTTCACCTCCTTTACCTGCTGAAATACCTCTGAAGAGCCCATACACACATAAAAACCTGCCAAAATGTGATTGCAGCTCAGGTCTTGTCACTAAAAGGTTGTTTCTGCTTCACCATCTTTTCGTTCAGAGTGATTATATTTGACAGGTTGTGGCTGCCGCAGTCCCTTTTTACCTGTAAATACCTTTAAAGGGCCAATGCAACAAATAAAATGCAATTTCTTACTTGCCAAAAAGTGATTGCAGCTGAGCTGAGATTATATCCATTTAGGCAAAAAAAACCACAGGAAATGACAATAAACAACTTGGAAAGAAATGTTGCACAAGAAATTAGTAGATTTAACAATATTCTAAGAAAGCTAGAAAAAAACGTAAAGGCAAAAAAGAAAAAAAGTTGGAGAAAAACTGTATTTCTAATAATTATGATTGCATCTTTAAAATTATTTTAGAACATTTATATATATTTTTAAGCACTCCTTATAGGGTCATATATTTGATTGTTTTTTTACCTTTTTTTTTTTTAAAGATATTTTTGGGCTTTTTTCACCTTTATTTGATAGGACAGAGTTTACGTGTGAAAGAGGGAGAGAGAGCAGACGACATGCAGCCAAGGACCGAGGCTGGAGTCGAACTCGCAACTGCTGCAGCGAGGACTCAGCCCTGCACATGGGGCACCGGCTCACTCGCCCACTGAGCCGCCAACGCCCCCGTTTGTTCTCTAAATAATTTTCGGGTAATGATTTGGGGATTTTCTTCTACTTGTCATTAATTTCTTTTAATGTTTTGCTCATTTCTTTTGGGGAAAGTTTTTCTTGTTAATGTTTCCTGTTTACAACCGGATTCACAAACGTGGACCTCACGTCCGTCCCCGTCCTGTGTC
>NW_024610540.1:0-1176 GCF_008729295.1 Plectropomus leopardus
GATGATGAAGCTGAGATGATGAAGCTGAGATGATGAAGCTGTGAGCGGTTCCTCAGTAAACAGAAGCAGCTGAGAAATAAACCAGCAAACTTTCTCAGGAAACACTTTGACTGGAAACAGCTGATGAAGGCTGAAATCAGCCCAGAGCGACTCTTCCTCACTCGTTATCCTCCTCGCTGGCAGCAGCCGAGGCCGGAAACATTCTGCTTTCCATTGTCCCCCAGCCCGTCCCCCAGCCCGTCCCCCAGCCCGTCCCTCAGCCCGTCCCTCAGCCCGTCCTCATGAACATGAACCATCCTCACTGAGTGTTTGTCCTGGTTTAGATCAGCTGGTGTTTGTTTTGGAGAGGAAGAGATCTCCGTGAATAATTCAGCTCCTGAACGACGAACACTGAAGGAATCCTAACCAGGAGAGAAACTGACCGCAGGGACGCTTTTTCTCCGTCGTCTGTCTTTATTTTGGTGGAGAGACTTTTTACACACTGTGCATGCAGCACACAGATCGATGCAACAGCGGAGAGCCAAACAGTCCTGTGAACACGAGCAGAGGGGAGACGAGGGTGGAGTTCGGATAAAAATAAAACCGGAGGACGAATAATGCAAGATGCAGGACACATAATGTCCGTGTAAAATAATACGAAGAAATAGACCAACAAAACAACGACGGAAGCAATGAAAGCAATAAAAGCACAAATAAAAGGAAATAAATGAAGTAAAACATGATTTTAAGGTAAAATAGATCAAATGAAATAAAAGACATTAATCGTGAATAAAAAGGTGAAACCGATACAAATAAATAAAAGAGAAAAAATAAATAAAGGAAAGAAGAGATATAACATGAACAGAAAGTTAAATAGATAAAAATAATTTGAATTCTTGTTTTATCCCAGTTCTAATTTTCTGTTTTGTTTTTTTGTTGTTTTGTTTTGATTTTTTGTTGCTGTTTTGTTTGTTTTGCTTTGTGTTTATTTGTTTTCTCTGTTATTGTTTGTCTTTGTGTCACTTTATATAACCTCTTTAGTCTGTTTATATTTACCTTCACCTGCCCTCACTTCTGTTATCACTGTATTTCACAATAAAGGAAGTTAAATAAAGAAAATCAAATCTAAACTGTGAATATGGAGGTATGAGGAAGAGGCAGACAAACAAACAAACAAACAAACAAACAAACAAACAA
>NW_024610541.1:0-6153 GCF_008729295.1 Plectropomus leopardus
TTTGACATTTTGCCATACTATAGCCTTGCTTTTTTGGTCAGTTTTTTAACATGCTATATTATGGTGTTTTTGGCTGTTTTTGCAAAATCCTTTGCTATGGCGTGTCTCGGCATGCTATTTCATGGGGTTCAAGGTGGTTTTCAGCAGTTTTTTGGAAATGTCATTTTTTGACATTTTGCCATACTATAGCCTTGTTTTTTCGGTCAATTTTTCAACATGCTATATTATGGTGTTTTCTGCTGTTTTTGCAACTTCCTTTGCTATGGTGTATCTCGGCATGCTATTTCATGTGGTTTAATGTGGTTTTCAGCAGTTTTTTGGAAAAAACATTTTTTGACATTTTGCCATACTATAGCCTTGCTTTTTCGGTCAGGTTTTATACATGCTATATTATGGTGTGTTTAGCCCTTTTTGCAACTTCCTTTGCCATGGCGTGTCTCAGCATGCTGTTTAATGTAGTTTAATGTGGTTTTCAGCAGTTTTTTGGAAATGTCATTTTTTGACATTTTGCCATACTATAGCCTTGCTTTTTTGGTCAGTTTTTCAACATGCTATATTATTGTGTTTTTTGCCCTTTTTGCAACTCCCTTTGCTATGGTGTATCTCGGCATGCTATTTCATGTGGTTAATGTGGTTTTCAGCAGTTTTTCAGAAATGTCATTTTTTGACATTTGCCATACTATATGTTTTTGGCTGTTTTTGCAAAAACCTTTGCGATAGCTTGTCTCAGCATGCTATTTAATGTAGTTTGATGTGGTTTTCAGCAGTTTTTTGGAAATGTCATTTTTTGCCATTTTGCCATACTATAGCCTTGCTTTTTCGGTCAGGTTTTCAACATGCTATATTATGGTGTTTTTGGCTGTTGTTGCAAAAACCTTTGCGATAGCTTGTCTCAGCATGCTATTTAATGTAGTTTGATGTGGTTTTCAGCAGTTTTTTGGAAATGTCATTTTTTGCCATTTTGCCATACTATAGCCTTGCTTTTTGGGTCAGTTTTTCAACATGCTACATTGTGGCGTTTTTGGCCATTTTTGCAACTTCCATTACTATGGCGTGTCTCTGCATGCTTTTTAATGTAGTTTAATGTGGTTTTCAGCAGTTTTTTGGAAATATCATTTTTGGACATTTTGCCATACTATAGCCTTGCTTTTAGGGTCAGTTTTTCAACATGCTATATTATGGAGTTTTCTGCTGTTTTTGCAACTTCCTTTGCTATGGTGTATCTCGGCATGCTATTTCATGTGGTTTAATGTGGTTTTCAGCAGTTTTTTGGAAAAGTCATTTTTGGACATTTTGCCATACTATAGCCTTGCTCTTTCGGTCAGGTTTTATACATGCTATATTATGGTGTTTTTGGCTGTTGTTGCAAAAACCTTTGCGATAGCTTGTCTCAGCATGCTATTTAATGTAGTTTAATGTGGTTTTCAGCAGTTTTTTGGAAATATCAATTTTTGTCATCATAGGGGTCTTGTGAGCTACACTTTGTCTGGTCCCTCCCCTAGGACCTGTTTGCCATGGGTGACCCTACCAGGGGCATGAAGACCCCGACAACTGAGCTCCTAGGATCACTGGGACATGCAAACCCCTCCACCACGATAAGGTGGTAGCTCAGGTAAGGGGCTGGGGGTGGGGCTCGATGGCGAGCGCCTGGTGGCCGGGCCTTTACCCATGGGGCCCAGCCGGGCACAGCCCGAAGAGGTGACATGGGACCTCCTTCCCGTGGGCTCACCACCCATAGGAGGGGCCGTAGGGGTCGGGTGCAATGTGAGCTGGGCGGCAGCCGAAGGCGGGGACCTTGGCGGTCCGATCCTCGGCTGCAGAAGCTAGCTCTGGGGACGTGGAATGTCACCTCTCTGGTGGGGAAGGAGCCTGAGCTGGTGCGCGAGGTTGAGAAGTTCCGACTAGATATAGTCGGCCTCACCTCGACGCATGGCTTGGGCTCCGGAACCAGTCTTCTTGAGAGGGGATGGACTCTCTTCCACTCTGGAGTTGCCACTGGTGAGAGGCGCCGGGCAGGGGTGGCAATACTTATTGCCCCCCGGCTCGGTGCCTGCACGTTGGAGTTTACGCTGGTGAATGAGAGGGTAGCCTCCCTCCGCCTTCGGGTTGGGGGACGGATCCTGACTGTTGTTTGTGCCTATGGTCCAAACAGCAGTTCAGAGTATCCACCCTTTTTGGAGTCCTTAGAGGGGGTGCTGGAGAGTGCTCCTTCTGGGGACTCCCTCGTTCTGCTGGGGGACTTCAACGCTCACGTTGGCAACGACAGTGAGACCTGGAGGGGCGTGATCGGGAGGAATGGCCCCCCCGATCCGAACCCGAGTGGTGTTTTGTTATTGGACTTCTGTGCTCGCCACAGATTGTCCATAACGAACACCATGTTCAAGCATAAGGGTGTCCATATGCGCACTTGGCATCAGGACACCCTAGGCCGCAGTTCAATGATCGACTTTGTAGTCGTATCGTTGGACTTGCGGCCGTATGTCTTGGACACTCGGGTGAAGAGAGGGGCGGAGCTGTCAACCGATCACCATCTGGTGGTGAGTTGGCTCCGATGGTGGGGGAGGACGCCGGTCAGACCTGGCAGACCCAAACGCATAGTGAGGGTCTGCTGGGAACGTCTGGCAGAGTCTCCCGTCAGAAGGAGCTTCAACTCCCACCTCCGGAAGAGCTTCGACCATGTCCCGGGGGAGGCTGGGGACATTGAGTCCGAGTGGGCCGTGTTCCGTGCCTCCATTGCTGAGGCAGCCGACCGGTGCTGTGGCCGTAAGGTGGTTGGTGCCTGTCGGGGCGGCAACACCCGAACCCGCTGGTGGACACCGGCGGTAAGGGGTGCCGTCAAGCTGAAGAAGGAGTCCTATCGGGCCTTCTTGGCCTGTGGGACTCCGGAGGCAGCAGACAGGTACCGACAGGCCAAGCGGAGTGCGGCGGCGGCGGTCGCCGAGGCGAAAACCCGGGCATGGGAGGAGTTCGGCGAGGCCATGGAAAACGACTTCCGGACGGCTTCGAAGAGGTTCTGGACCACCATCCGGCGTCTCAGGAGGGGGAAGCAGTGCTCCGTCTACACTGTATGGTGGCGACGGGGCACTGCTGACCTCGACTCGGGACGTTGTGGATCGGTGGAAGGAATACTTCGAAGACCTCCTCAATCCCACCGACACGCCTTCCGTTGGGGAAGCAGGGCCTGGGGACCCGGGGTGGGCTCCTCTATCTCTGGGGCTGAGGTTACCGAGGTGGTCAAAAAGCTCCTCGGTGGCAGGGCCCCGGGGGTGGACGAGGTCCGCCCGGAGTTCCTCAAGGCCCTGGATGTTGTGGGGGCTGTCGTGGCTGACACGACTCTGCAACATTGCGTGGACATCGGGGGCAGTGCCCTTGGACTGGCAGACTGGGGTGGCGGTCCCTCTTTTCAAGAAGGGGGACCGGAGGGTGTGTTCCAACTACAGGGGGATCACACTCCTCAGCCTCCCTGGTAAGGTCTATTCGGGGGTACTAGAGAGGAGGGTCCGCCGGATAGTCGAACCCCGGATTCAGGAGGAGCAATGCGGTTTTCGCCCCGGTCGTGGAACTGTGGACCAGCTCTGGACCCTTGGCAGGATCCTTGAGGGTGCTTGGGAGTTTGCCCAACCAGTCCACATGTGCTTTGTGGACTTGGAGAAGGCATTCGACCGTGTCCCTCGGGGAGTCCTGTGGGGGGTTCTCCGGGAATATGGGGTTTCGGGCTGTCCGTTCCCTGTATGACCGGTGCCGGAGCTTGGTCCGCATTGCCGGCAGTAAGTCGAACTCGTTTCCGGTGAGGGTTGGACTCCGCCAGGGCTGCCCTTTGTCACCGATTCTGTTCATAACTTTTATGGACAGAATTTCTAGGCGCAGCCAGGGTGTTGAGGGGTCTGGTTTGGTGACCTCAGGATTAGATCTCTGCTCTTTGCAGATGATGTGGTCCTGTTGGCTTCATCGGGCCGCGACCTTCAGCTCTCACTGGATCGGTTCGCAGCCGAGTGTGAAGCGGCTGGAATGAAAATCAGCACCTCCAAATCCGAGACCATGGTTCTCAGCCGGAAAAGGGTGGCGTGCCCCCTCCGGATCAGGGATGAAGTCCTGCCCCAAGTGGAGGAGTTTAAGTACCTCGGGGTCTTGTTCACGAGTGAGGGAAGGATGGAACGGGAGATCGACAGGCGGATCGGTGCGGCGTCTGCAGTAATGCAGACTCTGCACCGGTCTGTCTTGGTGAAGAGGGAGCTGAGCCAAAAGGCAAAGCTCTCGATTTACCAGTCGATCTTCGTTCCTACCCTCACCTATGGTCACGAGCTTTGGGTAGTGACCGAAAGAACTAGATCGCGGGTACAAGCGGCCGAAATGAGTTTCCTCCGTAGGGTGGCTGGGCTCTCCCTTAGAGATAGGGTGAGAAGCTCGGTTATCCGGGAGGAGCTCGGAGTAGAGCCGCTGCTCCTCCGCATTGAGAAGAGCCAGATGAGGTGGCTCGGGCATCTAATTAGGATGCCTCCAGGACGCCTCCCTGGTGAGGTGTTCAGGGCACGTCCCACCGGTAGGAGGCCCCGGGGAAGACCCAGGACACGCTGGAGAGACTACGTCTCTCAGCTGGCCTGGGAACGCCTCGGGGTCCCCCGGGAAGAGCTGGATGAAGTGGCTGGGGAGAGGGAAGTCTGGGTTTCCCTGCTTAGGCTGCTGCCCCCGCGACCCGACCCCGGATAAGCGGAAGAAAATGGATGGATGGATGGATCAATTTTTGACATTTTGCCATACTATAGCCTTGCTTTTAGGGTCAGTTTTTCAACATGCTATATTATGGTGTTTTTTTTTGCTGTTTTTGCAACTTCCTTTGCTATGGGGCATCTCGGTATGCTATTTCATGTGGTTTAATGTGGTTTTCAGCAGTTTTTTTCAGAAATGTCATTTTTTGACATTTGCCATACTATATGTTTTTGGCTGTTTTTGCAAAAACCTTTGCGATAGCTTGTCTCAGCATGCTATTTAATGTAGTTTGATGTGGTTTTCAGCAGTTTTTTGGAAATGTCATTTGTAGACATTTTTGCCATACTATAGCCTTGCTTTTTCGGTCAGTTTTTCAACATGCTATATTATGGTGTGTTTAGCCCTTTTTGCAACTTCCTTTGCCATGGCGTGTCTCAGCATGCTATTTAATGTGGTTCAAGGTGGTTTTCAGCAGTTTTTTTGGAAATGTCATTTTTTGACATTTTGCCATACTATAGCCTTGCTTTTAGGGTCAGTTTTTCAACATGCTATATTATGGTGTTTTTGGCTGTTTTGCAAAATCCCTCGCTATGGCGTGTCTGGACATGCGATTTCATGTGGTTTAATGTGGTTTTCAGCAGTTTTTTGGAAATGTCATTTTTTGACATTTTGTCATACTATAGCCTTGCTTTTTCGGTCATTTTTTCAACATGCTATATTATGGTGTTTTTGGCTGTTTTTGCAAAAACCTTTAATGTAGTTTGATGTGGTTTTCAGCAGTTTTTTGGAAATGTCATTTGTAGACATTTTTGCCATACTATAGCCTTGCTTTTTCGGTCAGTTTTTCAACATGCTATATTATGGTGTTTTTAGCTCTTTTTGCAACTTTCTTTGCTATGGCGTGTCTCAGCATGCTATTTAATGTAGTTTAATGTGGTTTTCAGCAGTTTTTTGAAAGTGTCATTTTTTGACATTTTGCCATACTATAGCCTTGCTTTTTCGGTCAGGTTTTATACATGCTATATTATGGTGTGTTTAGCCCTTTTTGCAACTTCCTTTGCCATGGCGTGTCTCAGCATGCTATTTAATGTGGTTCAAGGTGGTTTTCAGCAGTTTTTTGGAAAAGTCATTTTTGGACATTTTGCCATACTATAGCCTTGCTTTTTCTGTCCGTTTTTCAACATGCCATATTATGGTGTTTTTGGCTGTTTTGCAAAATCCCTCGCTATGGCGTGACTGGACATGCGATTTCATGTAGTTTAATGTGGTTTTCAGCAGTTTTTTGGAAATGTCATTTTTTGACATTTTGCCATACTATAGCCTTGCTTTTTCGGTCAGTTTTTCAACATGCTATATTATGGTGTTTTTAGCTCTTTTTGCAACTTTCTTTGCCATGGCGTGTCTCAGCATGCTATTTAATGTAGTTTGATGTGGTTTTCAGCAGTT
>NW_024610542.1:0-1482 GCF_008729295.1 Plectropomus leopardus
ATTTTATTTTATTGTATTGTATTTTAGTTTAGTTTAGTTTAATCAGGAAACAACAGGAAATGACCGTCTCCAAACTGCTCTCACTATAAGCACACTCATGTCTAAGGCAACAATCCCTTAACTGGAGGTCTGAATACCTCAGTGACAAATCTGAGGGGTCACAAGATGGTAAAAAGGATGCTGGAGATGTTCGCTGTTTGTTGATTTCTTCTCATACTTGACAGTTTCACCTCTTTGGGATGTTTAAAGTCAGATTGGTATCAGAGCCGATACTGGCCTAATGGTTTCCAAAAAAAGATGCAAAAAAGACACAGTATATATGTGTATAGTGTATATATGGTTCTAATCAATTTTATGCACATTTACTTATCTTTTTATATTATCTTTGAATCACTCTCTTTGTGCTTTTATTTATGTGAAGCACACTAAACTGCCTCTGTGTAAAAAATTGCTTTAGAAATAAACTTGCTAATATATTATCTAAACAGATCTTTGAATTGGGAGTCATTTATGACAGAACTTTTGCATTGAAATACATGGAAGTTTTAGGGGGGCTAACCAAAAGGCTGTTGAATGTGTTATGGGAAATGTAGGCTCAAATGTTTTTGGAGGTTGATTTAAACTAAAAGTGAGAACATCTTTGCATCTGTTGCTTTGATTGTACCTATCTTTTTCATCTTATTACATCAAAACATGCCAGGTGAACCCCTTTAAGGTTAAATTAATGGATGTAAAGAGTTTTAAGGGTTCATTAGCTCTTAATACTTTTAGGTTTTGATGTCATGCAGCTTTATTTAGATCAGTCTGTATATTTGTACATGCTGGGTGGCCAGAGGCTGTAATTACACACAGATTCATAAGTCAAACAAACGACACGTTACATTAAAAGTTAGAGTTAATGCTTTCTCTGTATTGTCGAAATGAAAGTTTTTGCTCTTTAGATTGTTCGATTAGTTGATTGGCTCACTAAAAGTGTATAAAAACAAGGTGAAGTCATCTGAACCGAACAGCCAACAAACACTACATCAACATTAACGCTGTTTTATGTCAATAACAGTACGATACTTTCTTATTTAAAGCGTACAGAAATAACGTGAGTGAAAATGAGAAAGTGGTGACAGCAGCAGAACAGACGACACACACACACACACACACACACACACACACACACACACACACACACACACACAGAGGTTATTATTACTGAGCAGCTTACCGTGTATCCTTTCTCGATCGAGTTGTTTTCTGAACGAAACGACGGGATCGACACTCTGACCGGATGCATTTTCACTTGAAAAACCTACAGTTTTGTCGATAATATTTGATCCTGTGTCACACACACTCACAAACACAAACACACTGCTGGCGGTGACTCCAGTCACTCAAAAAGCCCGAGAAAAATCACTGGATTTATATAACATGCACCAAGTCTCAGTGGCGCCTCCTGCTGGACCGGAGGGTACTGCAAACCACCAGGTAAGG
>NW_024610543.1:0-1085 GCF_008729295.1 Plectropomus leopardus
TGACACAGGTGAGACAGGTACCTGCAGGAAGTCCCTGAGGACGGGCATGACGCAGACCTCGAGCGGCTGCAGACGACAGGAACATCCTGACGGGATGAAGGCGACGGCTGTGGAGGCGGAGCTCAAACTGCGCCTGAACTCGTCCGTCAGGTGACCTAGGTGGACGTCCACCATCAGCAGAGACTCGCTCTCTGACGCCACATGGGGGCGCCACACCTGCACAGACGTCATCAGGATGTCACATGACCAACAGGAAGGAGACAGATGCGTCAGAATAAGAGCGTGGAGGAAACTGACCTTGTCGACCCAGATGTGGAGGCGCTCCTGGTCGCTGAATCCTTCCTGTCGAGCCTCCAGCAGAACGTTCTCGGGGAACCCTTCAGGAACGTGTGACGGGGTTCCTCTGAAGAACAGCAGCGGCGGCAGGAACGTCCCCTCGAACAGAGCGGAGAGGGCGATGATGAACACGGGCTCGTCCTCGGGAGCGCCGAACAGCTGCAGCGCCGCGGGGTTCTGGTTTGAGAAGCGCTCGCGGTCGATGAAGATGGAGAACTCGTCCATGGAGGCGACGCGCTGAGGAGGAACACGCCTGCTCTGGATCTGAAGAATCATCACGAAAATCAAACATGTTAACGGACAAAGTCTCAAAACTTTTCCAGGACTTTTCAAGGACTCATATCACTTTTTTTGTCTTGTCTCGGTTGTTCGTTTTTCAAACATTTCAGATTCAACACGCACACCTGCAGTTTAAGATTGACGGGAAACAAATCGAGGAGAAAAATGAATGCAGACAGACAGACAGACAGACAGACAGACAGATGGACTGATGGACAGGCAGGATATCTGAATATGTGTTGCAGAAGTGACGTGACCAACACAAGTACAGACGGACTGACCTGCGAGGACAGCGTGTGGATGAACTTGCGGCTGTTGTCTCTCACGCTCCTCGGCAGTCTTCCTCGGTGGTGTTGTCTCTGTTTGCTGTTTGTGGGCTGCAGGCTGAGCTCGTGTCTCAGCATGAAGTCCACCAGCCAGCTGTAATAGTCCATCAGCTGACAGTCCTCGCCCAGCGCCGTCCTCGCCGT
>NW_024610544.1:0-3387 GCF_008729295.1 Plectropomus leopardus
GGAAAATGGACACCAGCAGCAGCTGCAGGAGTGTGTGCTACTCTCCTGGTTATAATATCCCTCGCTGTCTTTTTATGGATTAGGTGAGCAACGCTATCCTCTGTTTCTGAACTATGATATTCACACACTAACCTAGTATCATTTATATATAATTGCGTATTTGGTCAACCAGAAAGAAGAGGACTTCGAGTCAATCTCCCAGAACTGAAACCTTGGATAACTTGGACGAGGTAAAGAAAAGACATCACAATCCTTTTTCCTGCTTCTTTTGGGAAAAGAATGATTCTTTCATCCGAGTCAGAACAGGAGCTTCAACTAATAAATAATGTTAGGATCTTGCTGCCTCACTAAAATCATGACATTATTCTCTAGTTTGAATTATTTTATACTGCTGTGATTGATTTCTGTTGTCTCCTTTATTAGCTAACCCCTTATCACCTGTATGATGGCATCTCAGCTCAACCAACAGAGCAGAATGATATCCTCTATAGCAAAGTCCACTTCTCTCAGTACCACGCAGATCCTCTCTACTCCGCAGTCCAGCCACATCCGCATCAAGAACAAGAGCACGTTGCCTATGCTGTTGTCAAATTCAGACAGAACACGACCTCAGAGTAAGTATCACTTGCCATTACAACAGACTTCTACTTTATTCGATTTTTGACCCCTACAACCCTGTAATTATTGATGACTGTACAACTGAGCAGGTGTTCACCGACAAGTATCTAGGCACACGTGCACACATGCACATGCCCATGTGCAGTGCTAAGCTGGCCCAAAATATTCACTTTCTTCTAAGACTAAGGCTGTAGGTACAGAGATCATGTTATTGTCATTGTAAGTAACTGGGATAAAAGCACAACCACCTTCAAAAACACTTTTGACAAAACTGTACGAAAATATGCAAATAAACGATCCAATACACATTCTTTATAATGACTATAAACTTTTACCTTCAGGCAGACGTTACACAACCACCAGACGCAGAAGTAACTGCTTTACATTTTAAGTTTTGAAGTTTTCCCACTTGTTTAACCCACAATACATTAAAACATTTTTTTTCTTTACTTTCAGGCATGATGGCCAGGCAGTGGATACCTAGAATTTGTAAAAGAGAATGTCACAGCAAACCTACCTCCATGCGCAACTCTGATATTCTTCTGTTTATAATCTCTGCATTGCATTCACATTTTGGGACTTCAGTTGATTATCTGGGCCAGCTTACTTTGAACGAGTAGGTGGACCTCCAGCATGTTATGGACACCACAGGAGTAGACTTGATGGACACGCACTGCCTGTTTTAAGATGCAAAACCATGACCTTTAGTTACTCTGATTAACCAATCGTCAGTCAAAACAAACAGCCATGACTTTGACTGTGTCAAAATACAAGGACTGGACACTAATATTTTTCAACAAGCAGCGGTAAGCCTTCAACATTCTGTGAAAATTTAATTAATCAGAGTTAACCCTTTGAAACATTAGCAAATTGGCCTGATTTCTTTCAAAAATATAGGAAGTAGGCAGTGAGAAATGAAAGAAATTATCCAAAACCTAGCAAGAAATTACTAAAAAAAAGTAATACATTTCTTGAGAATTTGTAACAAAAAGGTAAAAAAAAAAAAAAAAAACAGACATGACCTTAAAATAGTACTTAAAGAAATGTTTAATAATTTTGTCATATAATTTTAAACATGTGATTATGATAGTCATAATGACAGTTTTTAGTCTAAGGGGAAAGAAATCGCTCACACACTGCAGGGCTCCAGCAACACTGATGAGGAGCTGTGTCACTCAAAATGTCACGATTACTTTGGTGCATTAAATCAGTGATAACTGAAGCCCTGCAGTTCTTTGCCTTTTGACTATTTGCTCACCTTTGGTTCAGCATCTGCTACAATTTTGGATTAAATGTGTGTGCATAATAAAACTGCCTGTAATAAAAGTTTTTCCTTGCTGTTTTCTCTTTTCCCAGAGATAATTTTCCAAAGCTTTTATAAAATTATTTTCTTCTATTTCTACTTATTTCTTGTTAAACATTTCTTAGCATGTTGCTCATTGCCTTTTTTCCCACGTTTTTTTTTTAAAGAAATTGCACCAATTTGCTTGGGGTTCAAAGTTTCAAATGTTGCGAAAGGCATCTAAAAGCAGCACAGAAAAGTAATGTTGCTGCAGGTTGCAAAGGGTTAAGTTATGACAAAAATGTCACAAAGTACTGATACTTCACAAAAAGTACTTATCAGTTTTTTGGGAGCATCTGTACGATACTTGAGTTTTTATACTTCTGTCAACTTTCACTTTTACTTCAGTACATATCTTAAAATATGTACTGTTAGTCCACTTCCTTTTCCCCTGAGCATTTCAGTTAAATAGGGAAATACACTTTGTTTAAGACCTTGTCTTAATACAAGTGTAATATTGGCTCCATTTTTAAGGTGGTGTATGTTACGAAGAACTAACTGTCATAATTATGACAACTCACTTTTTTAAAACGAGCATTTAACAATATTTTTAGTTTCAATACTTAAGTACATTTAATATGATGGAATTACTTTTGATACATAAGTACACTGAATATCAGATACTTTAAGACTTCTACTCAAATAATATTCCAATGGGTGACTTCTACCAAAGCCATTTTCTGGTGAGATATGTCCTTTGACTCAAGTGTGGCTTTGAGGTACTTCCTCCACCACTGGCTATCATTAATCTTATTGAATACACCTGTGTTTTTACTAATTCCCACGATGTCATGTTAAAATGTCTGCCGTGAAAAAAGTCCGCTAGCACTTGTGCTTAAAAACACACGTTGTTAAACAATAAAAATAAAAGAATAAAATAAAATACACATTCACTACATGAGCACTGTATTGCTGCATGAACGCTCTAAATTGTTAAAGATATTATGTCCAGCGTCTGTATTTCTTGAAAATTAGCTTGCTAGTTTGATGTAGCATAGCTGCTAACTGAGCTAAAGTCGGTTTTGTTGCTAAGCAACCACTGCACTTGGTAATAAATCATGCTAGCAACAGACAAGCTAAATACGTCTTTCTCTAAAATTACAATGTATTTAAATAAAACAGACTTAAGATAGTAGTTTATCTTAACACGTAAATCTGTCCGTGAATAGGAGACCGAGAGTTATACAAAACCAGTGAACGACTGATTAAGAAATACTCACCCAACAGAAAATTGTTAGCTCGCCACTGCTACGGTTATCCGCGTTAGCTAGCTCGCTAACGGTCGTCTTTAATCCGGATATTTTTGTTCTGCTGGGTTTTTTGTTTATAAGAGCAGCTACATGATTTTCGTAACAACCCCTATGATCCAAAAGTGACCACATTGATCCCAACGTTGGCTTAAAATAGTTACAGGTAAGAGGTAATGT
>NW_024610545.1:0-2164 GCF_008729295.1 Plectropomus leopardus
GATGCTGTCAGATTAACTATACACTGCCAGATGGGCACAGTGAGCCATTTTTAGCAGTTTGTCTGGGAAGATGTGCCACCATCACTGATCAATATCTGCTCAAATCCGCTGAGCTGACTGACTTTTTTTTTTTATTCGCTGATAACAGTCTAAAGCCTCAATATGAACAGCACAGTGGAAAATGTAGTATCATTACTGAGGTTGGAATTTAAAAAAAAAAAGGAATATGGGATACCAGTTACAAAAGTGAAATTAAGATAGCTGACACATTGAGAATGGTTGCTCACGCTCCTCCTGTGCACTCATATTTATTATCAACATGAAGACTAATGAGTATGATTATATGAAAATACATTTTATATAAATGCAATAGAGGCATATCATTTGTTTTTGTGAATGGCTGAATGGTGCGTCGTTTGAAATGCTACAGCATGAAATTGGTGAACGGTATGAACACCTTTCCTTTGGTAAAGGGCGAATAAATGTTTTCCTTCTTAAAAGTGATAAGAAGGGAAATGTTGAAGCTCCTTCTTCAGCAGAAAAGACTATTTGACTGCAGTCCTGGTCTCATTTGCCACAGAAATTTAATTAGCTGCAGTTACACAAACATCAGCAAGGCTTCTTGTCTTTCATTATCAAGCATGTTGGGACTCATCATCATGGTCACCTCTTGTTTTTGTATTTTCTGTCTCATAATAGAGATAAAACAATATGAGCAAAGAGATAGGACTGTTAAAAGTAGGAAAACATTCCTTTAAGCAATCTTCATGTCAGATAATAATAATGACAGCATCCTGATGAGTGAGTTATTGTGACGAGCAGGTCCTGGTGTGTGTTCATGGTGCTGATGTGCCATACATGCTGTAACATCAGCCATCACGTCATTCACCATCATCATCATCACTGTCATCATAATAGAGGGAAAAGCATGGTTCAGTCGGTTGCTCCACAAATTTATATGCACAAACTCACAGACACACCCAACATTAACGGTTACTGACTTTCTGTTGCACATGTTCTCTCTCTCTCACACACTCACACACACACACACACACACGCACGCACAGAATAAATCATGTTCACATGTCAGTGAGTCCTGATGTTTCCAGAAATACACGATTGTTGGGCAATAACAGGCAGCAACATATCAGCTCTTTAAAACCAGCTTTTCACTCCAAATGCGTTTTCTCAGACTTTGACGTGGATTTGCAGAATCTGAACACATTAAAAAACACAAAAAATCCAATCTCATCATTGCAGTACACAGTTGACAGATAAAGGCACTAGATAAACACTCATTCCCATACTAGTGGTTTCCCAGAGCTCTCTGTTTCATAGTGTATCATTCCATGTTTACCAATTTTAGCAGCTGTTATATTCCATCTTAAACCTCTTAAAATGCGGTTTCATGCGTTGCACTTATATGCACGTTGCTTACAAAAAATTCTTTGTTCTGTTCTTTTTTTGTGGCATCAGGCTGGTTTATTTCCACATTTTCCTAACTTCCAGAAACATGTTTACATGTCTGTTATGTTGGAAAACCCATAAATGCTGAAAATCCCAGCAGCAGAGCTGGCACTGGAGTCCATTTGGCATCAAGACAACAGAGCGCTTTCTAACAAACCCAGGTTTGGTGGAGTGACTCCGTTTCCTCCTGCCTGAGCTGATCAACAACAGAACCGCAGAACTGTCGCGGAGCTCTGGAAAGATTCAGCCAGTGGTTTTAATAAAAGGCCGACACAAACAGCTGACGCTTCGCCCTGCCAACTGCTATCAGGCTTGCCAAACTCCTGATTGGGACCGTGTAAAAACACACACACAGAAGTGGGTGTGTAGTAATAATAATAATGACCTCAGCTCATTCAGTGATTGGAGAGCTCTGGTTTTGTAATGGGAGGTCAGGCCAGGGAAAGAGGGGGAACGCCGCTCTGCTACCGGTGGTTCTGGCTGCCCAGACTCCGACTCCTGCTGGAAACATGAAAAATAAATGACCCACATTTACGTCACTACAAGGCAAAAGTTAACTCTGTCAAGGTCAAAGGAGACATTTGTGTTAAACAATCACAGTTCTCTCTATTGACTTGAGATAATTTAACCTGATTAGGGGCCAAGTTGAGGCTTGAATGGTGTGTAGTCCGTGGTAGGACCTCTGCAGCGGCAACAC
>NW_024610546.1:0-6255 GCF_008729295.1 Plectropomus leopardus
TCACAGCGGAATCAACCAATCACAGCAGCGTGCAGTTTCTGGCAGATTTTGTCAGTTTATCAGTCTTATAGGTCTTTACATACAGTCTATGATCCGTCTGTATCATTCCCGTTCACAAGTGTGACTCGAAGAAATTAACAGTGAACAACTGATTTCTTGCTAGTTAACGTTAGACATAAGCCAGGAAATGTCACGTTAGGTTAACTCTAGGTTATCTGACTGCACTCTCTGTCAGAAATTTGATAACTGCAGAGTTAAATCTCAATGAAAAGTGACTAAATTAATGCCAAATGAATCTACTGTAGCAGAACATACGATATTTCCCACTGAAATTTAATGAAATACAAGTGTAAAGTAGTCCAATGGAATTCACCAAGTAACGCTGCCTCAAATTGTAACTAACAAGCTAGATTACCTGAGTAAATATTGACCAGTATCATTCATTTCTGAGGCAGAGACACTCATCATTGTGCTATGGGTAGCTCCTCGTACATGCAGCACATTCAACTCTTAATATCATGTTTCTGACAGCTTAAACTGAACAAATTAAACAAATGTAGCCTATGTTTTGTGACACGATGGTGGAACTGCGTTTGAGCTGATTTAAAAAGAGGTCTGGACATTCAGGCTGAATCTTTCAACATTTGATTAGCACAAGTGCAGTCTATGTAGTTACTATATGAATCTCACAGTTAGAGAAAGCTTGAAGTCCTCCACGTTAAAAAATCTGCCGGAAACTACACGCTGCTGTGATTGGTTGGCTCCAGTGTAAGCATTTGATGACATGCAGCGGAGATTCTGCCCACCTCCCTCTGGACGATCCATTCTAGCATCAAACGACCATATATACTAGCCCAACTTGCTCTGACTTCATGCATTCATGCAAAAGAGGACAGCGATAATCTTGTGATTTCAAGAGGGCAGCATATTTTAGAGCCAGGCCACGCAGTTGCTCTCCACTTACTGCTAATGCCCTAATACATCCATGCTAACACCTGGCTCTCAGCTGATCAGGTTCAGATGTTGACTCACCAATATAACATGTCAGATAAACTTTTTATTTCTGTTGAATTTCAGAGATTTGGAATTGATTTGTCTTATTTGAAGGTTTTTCCGTTACAGAGCACATGTTGTGACTTATGATGATGTTTTGCAGTCACAAAGATTAAAAACATTCATCATAAACTATACAGTCTATTATATAGTATTTTAATTATTTTGAAGAAGGAAGGAAGGTAATAAGGATTAATGATTAAACAGCACAACTTGTGGTCGCTAGTCTAAGTGTGATGTGAGGATTCTTAAAATAATGTGTACAGATGTGAGGCCCTGACCATAGGCTGTCTGACTGATCTGAGAGTTGTAATGATGGTTTTGATATATTGATGTAGTTTGAGGGTGACAGAACCACTCAGCAGATTTATAAACAGCACAAAATGACATAATGCTGATATACATTAGATCATGTAAATGAAGGCTGAACCATGAACAGAAATCACAGATCGCCTGTATAATATTCGGAATGTTAACATTGTCCATCAATACAATAATTGGAGACTGTAAACAGACTGATAAACGGATCTGATACGATCTGAATGAATAGGGATCCAATCTAACAGGATGTGGGTGCTTCTGTGACTCCCTGCTCAGACTGAAGGGTGCTGGAGGAGTCAGAAAACTGTCCGACTTGATCGCAGCTATTTTTCACCGCCTCCTGCTTCGGCCGACTGCTCTCGTCCGCTGTCCAGGCGAGGCGCAGTTCAGCTCGAACGAACCTAATGTTTCTAAATCAGCAGCACGTGTTGAGTGACAGTATTTGACACCGTAGGAATAGAAAGAGGATTACCCAGTACTTCCAGTGAGGTGGTTTCGGTGTAGACCACAGGTGTGATGATTCTGCAGGTGTACAGCCCCTCATCTCCCACAGTCACATTACGAAGCTGCAGAGACGCATCACCTTTTAGCAGCTGCTTTTTATCCACGTCAGAGCCCGCTCTGCTCACATGCGCTCTGCCATCCTCGATAGTGTACACAATGCTCTTCTCTGCGCGTCTGTCCACCACGTTCCACTCAATGGTGAAAGCACTCCACTCCACCAGCCTGGACAGTTTATCAAACAGGCAGCTGAGGGTCACATCTGCACCCACCAAGACACTGAGCTTCCTTGTCGAGTCCGCTGAGGAACCTGCAAACACAGAAGGGATCGACTGAATTAGAACAGTTTGCGAGTTTGCAAAAAAAACAAACAATTAATACAATAAAGTGTGCAAAAGACAAACACAGTGCTCTCCTTCACAACTTCATACCAAAACAATGAAAAGATCAAATCCTTGACACTTACCTCCATAGTGCAAAACAATAACCATGACTTTAATCATGGTTTTTAGGTTGTGCAGGTGCTCCATTTGGACTCAGATCTCGCGGTTTCAGAACATGCTAAAGTAATTATGAAAGTAAGCCTTGATGCAGCAGTTGCCGTGTTTCACAGTTCAGACAGATTCCCAGGACTGAGGGTTACATGGTGGTTGAGTCACAGGTGAACAGGGCTTGGCTGGTAAACATTCACCTGGCTGCACAGTACTTTTTAATCATGTTGTGCTGTTGTTGGACTCTGACCTGTGGCTGGCACCTCCTCCACTGATCCATGCAACCTGCAGGAATGCATGTGCTCAAAAACGCCTGTCAGCATCAGATCTGTGCCACCTGCCTGATCCGGTCTGCGCATGCAAAACCCTAACCATAGGCAAAAATAACATTCCTCTAAACAACACTGAACCACCTGAAGGAATAATAAATACATGTGATATTTTCACAATGGTTTTCTTCTTCTTCCTCCAGCTCTGATCTGTCTTTGACTGAAAACAGCACTAGCTAGTTTTACCATGCATGCCTAGAATGGATCTGGCAGCAAATAAAACATGTTTGTCCAAGTTAGGCTGCCGTAGAATTTTTTTTAAGTTGAAAAAAGTCATAGTATTGTCACATTACATCACTCAATGAAAATACACTCATCTTGCAATTGTGTTTTATCAACATTTCAAAAATATTACTTGAAGTTTACACAAATCCATCCAACCTAGAGACTGACAGACAGTGCATCCAATCAGCAACAAGGAATCATTGCCCAATAGAACCTACATGTTCTGGTGTGAGTCTCACCAAATGTTTTCATTTCTGAACTGCTGAAATGTTATTTTGTTTTCTGAAATGCTTTGTTAAACTGAATGTATTGTTTTCTGAAATGTTTTTATATGTAGTGTTTTGATGCTTAGGGCCACCATACACAGAGCTGTGGACACTTACCGTCCTGTATGACTGTACAGTGTCTGTAGATTAAAAGTAACATGTTACCACAATATCAGAAACAACAGACTTTTTTGTTTTATTCAACACGTGAATTGTTTAAAATGTGCTGACATCATCACAAGGTCCATCTTTGTATCACCCATCCACGAAAAGAAAAAAAAATCACACAGCTTTTTTTTCCTTTTCTTTTTTTAATTAGAACATATTTTTAGAAACATATTCCCAGAAAGGCTTGTCCCTGTAAACAGCACGGATCATCATCCCACCATGGACCTCTTCCTCCCTCTCAACCGAACCTCATCGAGCTTTTTAATGACCGCTGACGACTTGTTGGATGCTGCTGTGTAGGTCTTCAGCAGCCTCTCGAACAGCACCTCGGTGTTGGGGTGGGTACTGAGGAAAGCCTTCTCCAGCACGTACAGGTCCACGCCTTTGTCCTCTGGCAGAGCGGAGATGTAACTGAGGCCGAAGTCGATGAGGAACAGGTCGGACTCCCCGTCTTCTCTTCCAGGTCTCAGCAACATGTTGGAGGTGGTCAGGTCTCCATGGATGACGTCCTCGTCGTGCATTTTGGCCAGGATCTGGCCCACCCTCTCAGCCAGCCGCTCCAGCTCCACACAGGAATCAGACTGCTGAGTGGAGACGATGTAATCACGCACAGTCGAGGAACCAACGAGTTCCTCCAAGAAGATACAGTGAGACGTGTAGTCCACAAAATAGACCACAGGGGTGGATATGCCTGCGGAGGACAGAGGTCAGAGGAGAGTCTGCTTTAACAGATGTATGTGAGGTTCCAAAAATACAAAAGCAATAGAGTGGTGAAGGGATGACGTATTTTTGTAGGCCAACCAGGAAGTTAGCATCGCACTGGTTCCCCCGTTAAAAACCTTATGGGATTTTTGAATTTTCGATTATCGCCAAAAATAAGCTCTGTGACGAACACAAATTTATGAGATTTACACGTTTTGTTAAGCGTGATAATCTTAACAGATGAACACCACTTTTGTGAGTTCTAAAGCGTAAATGAAATCACCAGAAACAAAAAGCTATAGTTAGGCTATACACGAACTACACTGTGGCTGCACGACTTTAACGTCACAACTACAAACACTGTATAAACACGTTAAAACACAATCTAAAAATATTTTAAACAGATAAATCTACAAGTTTGAGTGCAACTCTGTAAAGCTGTAGAAGCGGACTGTTTGTTGTGATGTGATGAAATATTAGCCGTACAACTGGGCTTTGTAAGGTTGATGTGTGGTTTTGTAATAAACGACGAGCGTTGTGGAAACCCCAGACACGTGTGGCTGTATGCTTCTGGCTAACTTTACTGCTTCCAACGCTCTCAAAACCTCCATAATCCAGGAAGCACGGACCCAAACATCACTCAAACCATAAACCTGTGTTTTCTAGTGTTAAATCATAAGGATGACATTATTCTATATTTTCATTAATGTCAACAAATATCATGAAAAGAGACTCTTCTGTAATTAAATACTTTTTGACTCTATCTGTCAGGGCTGGGCGGTATGGCTTTGAAATAATAACACAATATTTTGTACACAGTATATGTCACAATATTTTCAATCTCCTCGAAAACTTCATAAATGCTGGACTGGGCAACAAAATCAAATGTCACGATATGACGACATACGTAGATATTGATTCTATGACAATATTTTAGGGATGACTGTTTGTGCTTGGACAAAATATTAAGGCAATGAGATTTTGGATTATCATCAGTATGGATTTAATGACTTAAGTGGGTGGACGCGAGTATTAGAACAAGCAGAATAGTCTGATAAGTTTAGAACATTACATCGCTTTCCTGTACTGATATACACGATGTATACACGATACATACCGTCACTGTGATATGAGACCACATACCATCTGAGACTTTGGCTATCGTCATATTATGACATGAAACAAGTGTTGTCTTTTCCTGATTTTAAAGACTGCAATCTACATGACACTGCAGAACCTGACGGCTCAAACATGTTCCAGCGGCAGCACGCTCTGCACTCTAACAGTCATCTACTCCAGTTTCACCAACAAGCACTTTTCACCTGGTCTCTTATCTGAAAGCACAGTTTTTCTCCACATAAATATTTTATATGGAACAACAGGTATGTGTGTTACAAAAAAATCAGCATCTTTTGACAGATGGTTCAGTAATGTTGTTGTATTGGTGAGTCATATTTTCAATAAAGAGGGAAGCTCTTTATCTATCAACAATATCTCTTTCACCATAAGATCCCTGTGAGCCCGAAACAGCTTGCATTGTCTTGGATGCCCTGCCATCAGGTGTCAATATGGCCTATAAGGATTATGCTTTTTCACATTATGATGTGACACCTTAGCTTGACCCAGCTGATACACATATTGGAAAGTTAGGTTTTGAAGCTGCTTCATCTAAGAAAAACAGAAACATATGCAGCTTGTTCCAAACAGACTGCATCCCGGTCAAATATGTCATCACAACTTGGTAGAATTTTATTCAGGACATTTGCTGGAACAAGAGATGGACTCTGTCTCACAAATATCTATTGGTGGACAAAGTCAAAGAGACAACATTTAAGATAATTCATTGTTGCTATCCAGTGAAATCCAGTGAAAGGTAAAATTTTTAAAAAAGAAAAGGAATTTTTTTGTCTGTGGGCAACCAAACATGGGACACATAAGTCAAAAATAAAGAAACAGAAGTCACCACAAGGAGAAAGGTAATTTTAGTGAGAGACTTTGCGGCACTGGCCTGGCTATGCTTTGACGAGCAGGACGTCACTCACCCTGATTTTATATTATTATCACTATCATTATTATAATTATTGTAGTAGTAACAGTAAGCTTCTCTCACCCCGCCCCCCCCCACACACACTGTTTCATGTAATGAATTAATCAAATTATTTGTTTGTTTTTCTTTAGTTATGTCTTTATTTAGTATTT
>NW_024610547.1:0-1191 GCF_008729295.1 Plectropomus leopardus
TCATGTTATTTTGCAGGTTTGTGAAACAAACATTCCATAACTTTTCTAAAACTTTTGATTATTTAGTTTTAAAAACTCTTCATGGCCTGGAAATCGCTATTTGCAAATTCCATGACTTCTCCAGGCTTTTCATAACCGTACGAACCTTTATATAATCTGTTATAAAACTGTTTTACAACGTTTTGCAAAGAATAAAAACTGAATCAGATGAGTGAAATGTTTGAAGCCAGCATCATTTGCAGGCGTTTGTTCAGCGTGAGGAGCAGCAGTCGTGCTGACTCACTCAGGATGATTCAACCTTCCTGGATGTTACTGTGTCATTGAACGCATCATCACCTTCATCATCGCACTGATATTTGGATTTCCTCTGAATGAGGCACCACTGAAACTAAAATCTTTGTTAACCTTTTCTTAGTTCAACATGATTTTTATTATTAAGCTAACTCTTCATTGTTGTCGTGAATATATTTTTTCAGTTTCAGTTTATAAAATAAATTGATATTATTGTTATAAGTAAAGCTGGGATGTTTTTTAGTTTACATTTTACACTATTTTTCTTTGCCATTTAGTTTTTATTTAGTTTTACTTTAGACTTGCTTATTTTTTAATCATGACATCTAAATTTTTCAACTGGAACTGTGAAAATGGAAAAATACATAACTAAAATATAAATGTATATATTTCAAATTTCATATTCTAATTTAATAGAGGTTAAATTTGAACAGATAAATTAAGATGCACTATTCTAAAAGCAAAAAAAGTCAATGTGATTAATTCATAGGCATAAAAATTTCAAAATTTAGTATTCACTGGTTATTCAAAAATGAATATTTGTGTTTATTTGGCTGATTGGTTCATTGATCCTAACAGGTAATACTTTGTTACTTCTTGATAATAAATTCACGGTGAAGTAAATATTAAAAACATTTAGTTCAGTGTGAATACTCACTACTGTCGCTTCAATGAATGAAACCAAAAAACCTTTCTGTTGTTTCAAACATGAAAACCATCCAGAGGTACGCCTCCACCTTTAACAAACCATCTTCAGACAGCCGCTGACGCTTTCAATGATCTGCAGCTGTCTTTCTGCGGCTATCTGTCTCTGGAGCAGTCTGTCTCTGCGGCTGTCTGTCTCTGCAGCAGCTGTCTGTCTCTGCGGCTGTCTGTCTCTGCAGCAGCTGTCTGTCTCTG
>NW_024610548.1:0-4694 GCF_008729295.1 Plectropomus leopardus
CCATCCGTTTGCATATCATGCAGCCGTGGCAGGTGCCATCTGGCAGCATATAATAATACGACAGACATTTCTGTCTGGCCGGTTGTTCAGCTGTCACTATTCAGCATCATACAGTATCATGCGTATGCAAAAGGTGGCTTTAAGCGTCAGGATCTTGCTCCAAAAGCACTACAAAAGCAGTGTTATTTGATGACTTTGGAATGAGAGTAGGCTGAGTATTTATACTGATATCTGTTGACAGAAAGTACCCATTACAAAGTGTTCAAATTAAAGTTATCTGTAAAACAAATTGTTTTCCAACCCTGATTTGAAGAAAAAGATGATTAGTGTTAAGGTTTCCAATAACTGATCTAAACTTCTATTACACTCTATTTTTAACCAAGGACTGTCCCTGATCTTATTGTCAAAGTCCAGTGCCTTGTACGTCCAACTATCCAGCCTCCAGACTTTAGGACAGTCAGAGGATGTTGAAAAACATTGCTAGTGAGTGTCATCCTGGCACCAACTCAACTTCCTCCTAAAACATCTCTGCCACAGGAAATTAGCAGGATATAAACACATTTTGTATTGTGAAGAGCGAAGTTTGGGATGTAGTTGGTGAGATGGTAAGACATGCCCTGCTGGCTTTGTTTCGCTTTTAAAGAGTCAGTTAAAGCTCCAGTAAGCAAATATTTTGATATTTGCCTTTAACTGACTCTTTTTTAAGCAATGACAGAGTCAAACACTAAATATGTCACTCAGAGAGTGTTGGACTTCAAACACAACAGAGAGCAGATGAAAAGAAATGAGAAAACATGCACAGTCACACACATACCAACACAACCCCCTACATACAAACACACGCATATGAGTCAACCCACTGGTTGAGGAATTTCTCTGAGCCCTGAGGAGGAGGAGGCCGAGACAGACAGAACACAATTAGCAGCAGCTTGTCACAACTTTGGACCTCTTAAGTGCGTATCTACACTTTGTGTGTATTGTGACTGTGTGTGTGTGTGTGTGTGTGTGTGTGTGTGAGACACTTGCCCTCCCGCACAGCTCATTTATTGGATTAGTGCAAGACTGACCAGTGGGGATGTGGCTGGCCGGCGCCAGGGCCCGCTCTGAGGCTCAACAGCCTAGTTAGCCCTGATGCTAAGCTAACCTCCCACTCCTTGCGCCTTAGGGGGTAAGCGCCACTGCCATAGGGGGGGAAAGGGTGCTTGTTACTGGGGCCTAGGTGCCATGCTAGCAGGCCTCTCCTGGAGGGGAGGGGAGCATGGACTAATTATAAGGGAAAGCCCCAATTACAAGAGGAGGAAGACAGAGATTGGGGGGGCACTAGAGGGAAGGATGGAAACACTACAGTTGAAGCCAGGCGTGGAAATGCCACGACTAGCTGCCAGTGACAACATCCCCATCAAATACACACACATAGACAGAGACATACACACACCAGACAGTGTACCTTCTGAGGTGCCGCCTGTCTCCCTTTCTTGTCTCTGCCAAGGGATAATTGTATTAAGTGTGTTTGTCAGCCAAGTGGCTGACGGCATGCCTGCGCACACACACACACACACACACTGTCAAACAGAAACAGTGAAATATACAAAGAACCACGAAAAAGAATATCCGTTAGATGAAAGACTTTTGCTTTAATGGAGTCGAAACAACACAGGGCAGGGCTACTGCTGATGGCTAATAGCAGAAACATACACACGCACACAAATACACCCCAACTGAAGGCTTTAAATGCAACTTATAAGTGCGTTTCCAGCACTCCCACAGGTATGTATGCTGAGATAATCATTCAGAGCACTACACACACAGGAACATGCATATACTATAGGCATACACACATGGATACACACTACTGGATGACCTCATACTGTATGGCTGACCAGCTCTCTCATACACTACTTTCATTGGAAACACATGTTGAGTGTGTGCATGTGTGTTTAGTGTGCAGCGGGCTCTCTCTGTACGTGTTATGCTTCTGAATACATTTCCGGTCTCCACCAAATACCACTCTTGCATTTTAACTCAAATCTCAGGCACTGTATCCGCACACACTCGCACACATATACAGTACACACACAAATCAGGCCTCCAGCTTTCTTTTCAGATACTCACTCATCAGGGTGCTGAGAGGTAACATTATGCTGCAGTCCATTTTGAACTGCAGCCTGGTGAAGTGAGATGAAGCTCTATATTCACTTTCACAGAGGAACAGAACAAAGACGTGTCTGCTCTGTGTGAACCAGGAAACCACCACCAAATATCTACATGCAATGTTACACTATATTTCAAATGTCAAAATAATTTGTATTCTTTTCTAATTATTCTATTCTATCTTCTTGTTTTCATACTTTTGGACATCATCTCAGTCCAAAAGTAAGTTAAAACAGATTTATTTTTACAGTGTGGAAACAAAACAACCACACTGTGAAATGAAGATCCAGGCTGTGGTAAACAATACTTAGCTTTAAGTGGAAGAGGGTTGATATCTGTGTCAAATCCGTGAAAGGATTTTTTTTTTTTTTGGACTTAATGATTTAATGCTTACATAATGTATAAATGCGGACATTTTCATGGTGTGAACTGAGACAATGTAAATGGTTTGTCTGTATCCTTTATATTTATACTTATCAGCTTCTGAGACCATATTTAGGCAACTGGACACAAACTGTGCATTGAAACCAAGGAGACCACAACTACATTATCAATCAAGCTGACAGTGGCAGATCTAATCTTAATAACAGGCCAGCACTGGTGCCAGAAATTGGTTCAAACCATCAAGCTTCATGTCTAGACTATGCAGGCTGTGTGACTTAGACACTGATCTGGGATTGGGAGAGCTGTTCACATCTGGAGTCTTTCCTCTTGTCATCAGATAGATGGAAACAACAGCTTCCTGCACCACTGATAACAGCCATGGAGAGACATACAGGGACTGAGGAAGGAGAATAAGTATGAGAAGGAGTGAAACAGGAGCGCAGCACTGCTGACAACAAGAAAAATCTTTCAAAAAACAAAAGCATGAGGAAGAAAGTCGATAAGCGAGGAAATATGGTAGTGGACAGCTAAAGCATAAAAAAAGTTGCAGAGCTGACAAAATGGCAAAAACACACTCTTTCAAATACACTGAACTACCTGCTCAGTCAACACTGCAAAACCTTCAGACACACTCCCGCTGTCGAAACATGCAGGACAAACAAGACAAACAGCAAGAAAAGGACAAAGAGAAGCAGCTCTGTCTAAGAAAGCTGTCACTTTGCCTCTGCTATGATCTTCAGCAAAAGATGCAACGCTCTGCAGCCACAACATGCTAACGTGTGCTAGTGCTGCCACTACAACTACACATCAGCCAGTCCCAGCCTCAGTCGAAATGTGTGTGTGTGTGTGTGTGTGTGTAAGAGAGAGAGACAAAGGTGTGTGTTTACTGTCTTAGCCTCTGAAGCTCTTTTCCATCATAACTTCTTTTTGTGCAGATGATAGCTGTGTTGCTGATGCACTGTTCCTGCTGTCATGGCTGCCTGCACGTCTTTGCTTTGGTTTTCTGTCTCCTCTTTTAAAACCAAGTGAGTCAGAAAACACATCTGCAATATATTTGGACCCAACGTGGAAATGAATCAGGCATTAATAGAAATAGGAGAAATCAGAAGCAAAGTCCCCGGCTTCCATGGATAAATTACAGTTTTAATTCATCTTTTTACCAGGAAGAAGTCAAATAATTGGCAGAATAACCCACTGACCTCCAACTAAAAGGAGTTTAGTTTGGAAAAGTATATTAGGCCTATATTACAGGTAATTAAATGATGTAAACAAAAAACAACAAAACAGACCAAAATTTCATGTTATAAAGCATATGTTGAAATGTTTTTCTTTCTAAAATCCAAAATGTTAAATGCTATGTGTTAACACTGAGTCCCATTAATCTGAGACTGCATGACAACCTCAAATGATAATTACCTAACAAGATTTAAATTGTATAGACAAAACCATCCACCTTTACATTGTCATGGTACTTAAGGGAGCAGGCCAGCAACTGAGGACTGTCCCTCATGAACTGCACTGAACTGAGGGACAGAGATGCCTATGTCTTTAAAAGTCCATGTCCCAGTTTGTCAAACGTTTTCATTTGTGTTCAAGGTTGTGTTCAAGTTGCTGAAAAAGAAAGTGTAAGTATTTTCCTGTGTTAAAAATTCAGTCGAAGACTGAATTAAAACTGTAACTGTGAAAGAGATGTTGCATATAGCAGCACCATGCTGCAACCTCCGTGGCTGAAAAATGAAACCGACACTGAAGGGCCAAAAACTGCAGTTGGCTGCAAAAGTGAGTCACTCTTTATCGACCTCCATGTAAAAATGCCCGAATTTATAGCAGAAAAAAACATTTTTACATCCTGGTTC
Organism: Plectropomus leopardus; assembly: GCF_008729295.1. Classification (NCBI taxonomy): domain Eukaryota; kingdom Metazoa; phylum Chordata; class Actinopteri; order Perciformes; family Serranidae; genus Plectropomus; species Plectropomus leopardus. The sequence continues at coordinate 4,392 of NW_024610548.1, forward strand.
ACAAAATGGTTTTGGTCTCTATAGATAATCTTAATATTCATGTACAGGGAGGGAATTTCTATATAACTACCTTTTTACATTTTGTTAAGGCTTTAAGTTTTGCATAACTAAGGGCAGGCAGTTTTGAGTGACAGGCTGTTTGCCAATAGTGTCCTCAGCTTCTCAGTTAGATCCACCCCTCCTCCTTCACAGCTTAACCCTCACGTCCAAATATGGTCACTTGTGGCTCCAAAAAACCAACATGGTGACGGCCAAAAAGCCAAACTCCAGGCTTCAAAATGGCAGTCCACAAACCAAAGGGTG
>NW_024610549.1:0-3558 GCF_008729295.1 Plectropomus leopardus
GTGTGTGTGTGTGTGAGTGTGCACAGCTCAGATGTGAAAGGTTTATTATATGGTGTCACGGTCATTATGTTTTATAGCGTAATTAATTTATGTAAATGTGATCGCACCTCTGCTCTCACGTCGTGGTGTGACTGAGAAAATGTCTGCAGCTCTGCTTCCTGCGACGTTCACACAAAAGAGTCAAACGGCTGCTTTTATTTCATTCACCAACAACTCCAGCTGTGACCCGCAAACAGCAGGAAACGATGACTGTGCTGGGGACTATTTTCAGCAGCGGATTAACCCTTTAAAACCCAGGGCGAAATCGTTTTTCTTGCGCTGCTTTCAGACATTTTTCATTAGTTTTTAAACTTCACAGGAATCTTTGTTTTGTTCGGTGTCTCACTGTCACAGTTTTATGGTTTATACTCATTCAGTTTACTAAGATCCATTTTTGCTTATTTCTTTTGTTTTTGCTTTTATTTTCATTTCCTCAATCAAACTGTAAATAAAATCTGAATGATTGGCTGATTGATTGATTGGTTGACTGATTGCACTCTGAGTAATTGGTCGAATTTCTTCTAACATACACGGGAAAAATGTCAGTTGGAAATCTGGTAAAAAATGTTCCTTAATTGCAAGAAATTAGTAGATTTAGAAGAAAAAGGGGCAAACAAAATAGCTAAACAAAATAACTATTACTACTGCAAGTACCGAAAGTACTCATTCTGCAGAATAATATTTTTTTTCTCACATATTTAATATTATTTTACAGAATTATTATAATTTTCAAATAAATTTCTTGTTTGCTTTTTTGAAAAACTTTTTTTCTGGGAAATTTTCTTCAAAAAAGTTAATTTTTGGGTTGTTATTAGCATCAAATCTTTAGTAGATGATAGGTAGAAGGTAGATTTATTTGTTATTTTAAACAAATTAAAAAAAGAAAAATAAATTAATTGATCATTTAATTGATCGCCGTCCTCCCATGTTTTTGGAGGAAATCAAACCAATCTGCTCAGGTGTCAAAGGGTTAATCCACCTTTGGTGCCCTGTGTGTATCTGCAGTGTGTGTGTTCATGGTGATGAAGGAGGGAACACGTGAGAGGCGTTCAAAGTGTGTTTTTGAGTAGTTTTTGTCCTCCGATTGTTGTGTTTGTCTTCGGTTTTGAGGACCGTCTGAAGTGGACGGAGCGTCCGTCTCATTAGCTGCGGCTGTGAGGAGCCTGCTGATCACAGATTTAAGCTCCACTTTAACGTTGGCTTTTTAACGGCTTACCGGGAAGATTTGGGTCTTTAAGCGCTGAGCTGCACTCAAGGGACGGACAGAAGGACGGAGGGAGGAGGAATTAAGACGGAGAGGGGATGAAAAAAAGGGAGAAAAACAAACAGGAGAAGAAAACAAAGCAGAAGGGTTAAAAAAATCAACTGAAATAAAGAGAAATTATCCAAGAAAACAAACTGCAGATGCAGACGGAGATAAAGATTTTAGGGAAAGAAGCCCTGCCCAAATTACACCAAATATCTACAGTCTTTAACCCCCACAAACTCTTGAAAATTGACACTGAAGCAAAGATACTCAAATTGTTTGAGGATTTTAGGACATTTTTTTCAGAATTTAGGACATTTCCAGGATTTTAGGACATTCCTATTTTAAGACATTTGTCAGATTTTAGGATGTTTTCAGGGTTTTAGGACTTTTTTTTTACATTTTAGGACATTTCTGTGATTTTAGGACATCAGTGTCTCAGCTGTGTCCTCTATCGGGGGTGTGGAGGATCCTCCTCTGGCTCTTTTTTTGATCAACAAGCTCTATTTTGATGCTGTTTCTGTCTCTGACACCTTATGGAGACTGAAAGGACAAAAACTATTCACAGAGTCAATCACTTTATTTTTACTGTGAATTAGAAAATGTTTGGGGGCCACCAGGGGCCCCATCAGGGGCCAGATTTGGCCTGTAAGTTGAAAATTTACTGCTGTTGTGCATAAAAAGGCAGAAAATTGATCTCATTCATCAAAAAGTTTTGGGTAAAAACATTTCAGTTCAGCATACGCCTCTAAAGAATAATTCAACAGAAATGTCCAAACTTGTGATAAAGGAACAAAAGTAAAGAGAGAAAGATGAACAGAAGAAGACGGAGCTGAGAAAATGTACCAGAGCAGAAGGATGAAGACAGCCGAATATAAAAAGACAAATGTGGCCGCGCAGACGGAAAGAAATAAAGAAATCAAGAGAAAGCGGGAGAGCGTGAAAGAGGAAAATGCAGAAAAGTTAATGCAGATGAACGAGAGGAGAAGACGCGGAGGGCGATGGGTGATAAAGTGATCGAGGCGTGGATCGATAGATGGATGGATAGGTCAGAAGATCAATGGATGGATGGATGAAAGAACACGTGCAGACAGGAAGATGGATGGATGAACGAAGAGATCCATCAGACAAACGAGTTCTGAGTTCAACAACCGTCAGAAAATGACTTTTTAAAATGTCAGCGATCCGTCCTCCTCCATCTTCATCTGTCCATCCGTCTGTCTTCTGAACATCGTCTCACTTTGTCCTATAAAGCTCACATGATTGGTCAGATTTTTCAGGTACAAATCAGCTGTTTGAGGCATTTTTATCCCCGAAATCTGCAAGAAAATCTCCACATTCAGAGTTTGATGGAGCCTGAAAACTCACACAAACTGTTTTTCACCAACAAGAACGCAGATATTTGACTTCAAACTCAAACAAAAGTGCAAAAGTATTAGCTCACAAATATACTGCAAGTACCAAAAGTACTTACTATGCCAAATAATATCTATAATATTATTGTATTACAATTTTTGATGCATTAATGTGTTGGTCAGATTCATTTTGAGCAAATTATGGTAATTTAGTAAAAAAAATCTTTTGTATATTGTAAATTTTTTTACATGGCCTCCTGGTTTTTTTTTCCAAAAAAAAAAAAAAAATTTAAATTTGCCAGTTTCTTCCGCCATTATTGCCCTTAAACCCATACCCATAAACCCATAAACCTAAAATGATGTTTTCCAAAGAAATCAAACCATTTTTTTTTCCAGGTTTCAGATGTTTAAATGCTTCCCAGAGATTTTAACTGCAGCCAATAAAAATTTATGTTGATTTAGGTTTAAAAGGGTTAATTGTCTAAATACTCAAGGATTGAACTCTTTATTATTGTCATGGTGCAGCTGAAGCTCCCTCTGCCATAGTTACAGAACAGTGATTTTTAAATATTTAAATCAAATATAAACTATTCAACAGGCAATAAAAACACAAACTACGTTTAAGTGGAACTAAAGAGAGAAATAAGAAGAAAAGCCAAATATAAAAGTCATGCACTGTGAAATAATGTGAATCACTTTCTCGTCATTATAATTATGATTATGATTATTTTTACATGAATATTGATGAGAGTTTTTCTGCAGCTGCAGTTTGTGTTGCTGTTTGACGTTAACACTTTGTTTGTGTCTGTTTTTGCTCTTCAGCATATCACAGGAAGATACCGACCCCGCGGCCGTCCTCTGCTCACGTCACAGCTGATGTGTTTGTCAGAGAGTCGCAGAGCGAGACGAGAGCGAGAC
>NW_024610550.1:0-3885 GCF_008729295.1 Plectropomus leopardus
TTGTTTGTTCAAGATCCGATGTTGCAAAACCAAACTAGTTCCAAGTGACTGAGGAGACTGTGCCTTTTTTGGGAATGTACTGTTTAACGTACTTTTAAAATTGTCTTAACAATCGACTTTTGTCTACTCAGAAGAAGAGCCGCCCTGTGTGTAAGAAGGTGTGAGTGTTCCTCAGTGACTGTGTTCTGTGTGTGGAGCAGGTTCTGGAGGAGGAGGACTATGAGGTGTGGATGAAGGAACAGCTGCTGGCAGAGAGCAGCATAGAGAACAGGGAGGAGCTGCTGCTGCAGTCAGCTGAGAGACTGGAGACAGACCTCACCCTGCTGGGTAGGACAGCCGCTCGCTGCAGCATGGACTACATGGATATCAGAGCTGGGAGCACAGGTTTTTAAAGTGTGTTTTCTCTGTATGTGTGTGTTCAGGCACCACGGGGATTGTAGACAGACTGCAGGAGGAGGTCCCAGAGACCATTGAAGCTCTTCAGAGGGCCGGGATCAAAGTCTGGATCCTCACTGGAGATAAAAAAGAGACAGCCATCAACATCGCCTACGCCTGCAAACTGCTCTGTCCTAACGACCAGCTGCTGACAGCCAACTGTGGAAGCAAGGTCAGTAACCAAGGGATTATAGCTTTCTTGTGGCATTTTCAGGCCAAGCTGCCCTAGAGACTAAAATACAAACAAAAAGTAATTTGCTTAATTATTGTGATAAATGCAATAAAGTAAATATATTGTGACTCTTAAAGACAGTACTTATGGATTTCTTTCGTACATCAGGATGCGTGTGCAGCTTTACTGGAGGAGCTCAAAGTGGAAGTGCAGCGAGGCGAAGACAGTTTGACTGAGCTAACTGCAGCAGAGAATCCTGGGGAATCGTCGTCAGCCAGCAGAGCGGGCTTCATCCTGGTTATAGATGGCCGGACGCTGGACTGGGCCCTGCAGGAGGAGCTGAAAAGCCACTTCCTGGAGCTGAGCTGTAGATGCAAAGCAGTCATCTGCTGCAGGTCCACGCCACTGCAGAAGAGCCAGGTGGTCCACCTGATCCGGAACCAGCTCGGCGTCATGACCCTGGCCGTGGGTAAGGACTCAGACTGTGGGAAAACTGATGAGAAGTTTTACACGTGTTCCTTGTCAATTAATATTATTTAAAGTGTATCTTTTAATCCTATTCTTCCCAATATATAATTTAATTTCCTCAAACTAAACCTGGGTTGGATCACATAGAGGATGCAGGTATTGTAAGACCTCCGTGGACAGTCATGGAGGACAGTGAAAAGTTATTTTTCTTCATTTAGGTGATGGGGCCAATGATGTGAGCATGATTCAGGTGGCTGATGTAGGCATCGGGATATCTGGTCAGGAGGGCATGCAGGTAATGATATCTGGATTCACTGTAAAATAACATTGACCAAAAACACAGTCTTAGAGAAATACATGACATGAACATGAAGTCTTAACAATGCTTTCGGTGGTAGTGGGCATGAAATATGTTCAAATTACGTGCTGGCAACACAAAAACAATGCAGATGCAATGAGAATGAGAATCTTTTGTCACAGCGGAAATATAAATTAAGCATAAAAAGCATGAAAATCCACAGCTGGCGAGTGGGAAGGATGGTGGACTGTAAACCAAACACGGACTTTCAACCAGAAGACAGCTGTTTGTGCCTCGTCTGAAACAGAAAGTCAACATAGTAATGTGACTTAACGAACTTTACACAACTACACAAAGTATGCAATGTCTATGTCACTTACGTGGTCCTGTACATATTTATTTGAACTGAAACCACAGTCTTTTCTGAAACTTAACAAAGTAGTTTTTGTCCTCCAAACCTAACCAAACTGCAACCGTTTCACAATGATGTGTTTCAAACATAAACTATTTGTCATAGAATTTGCAAAGTCTATGTAGGAGGCTATGTAAGCAATGTAAATATACTTTGCATAGATATGTAAAGTCCATAAGTCACGTTTCTACATCGACTTAACATTTCATAGAGGACATAAACCGTGGTCTCCCGGTTGAAAGTCCATGTTTGTTTGACACGTCCACTACCCCTCTCCCACACAAACTTTTTCAGTCATAAAACTTACTTGTGTGTCCACCACAACAGAAGATCCTCATGTACTTTGCATTGGCATTGTTTTTGTGTTGCCAACAGGTAATTTTAACACATTCTGTGCCCACCACACCACATGATGCGTTGTCAAGACGTTGAGTCCATTTCACATATTTCTATAAAACCAAGCTGCAAAATTACAAAGGTATTTATGAATTACACTGAGGTGGCATTTTTTTAAAGACATCATAATCATTTGCCACATTGGAGACAGTCACAGAGCGTAGACTCGTGCCTAGTCTGTAGGCTGCCAATTATGCAGTAAAATATGCATTTTTTTCTGTAAACTCTTCATTTCTCTCATCTTAATCTCTCTCTTGCTTGTAAGGACAATACTACTGGTATTATACTGATATTATAGCAGCCAGGTACATATGGTTTCACTTGCCATTTCCTTTTTTTCCTCTTTTTAACTATTAGTACCTATTGTGTGTAAGTTACAGTGGGTAACATATACAGTATATGTTGCTGTGTATTGTTCCCCAGGCTGTGATGTCCAGTGACTTTGCGATCTCCAGGTTTAAACACCTCAGTCGGCTGCTGCTGGTCCACGGTCACTGGTGTTACTCTCGTCTCGCAAACATGATCCTCTACTTCATCTACAAGAATGTGGTGAGCATTTTTTACCGACTCTGTTTACTCTCGGTATGTTAAAAATGTTGGTAAAATAGTTGCACAATCATTGAATATACCCAAAACAACTCAAAAATGCTTCGTATGAGCAAGACAAGGCCAAGTGCTTAACTCACATGATTTTTTCCTGCCACCCCATTTCTTACTCGTAGGATCTCTATCTCAGGATTGTATGTGTTTCACAGGATTTTTGTTCATTAACCCTTTGAAACCTGAACAAATTGGCTTGTTTTCTTTCAACAACATAGGAAGAAGCCAATGAGCAACTTAATGAGAAATGGTCAAAATATTTGCAAGAAACTAGTAAAAAAAAATTACAAGAAAATTTCATGAAAATCAGCAGAAAAATTAGACAAACAAACAAGAAAATGACCTTACAAAAAAAGCACACAAAAAAAGGTTTTTTTGAAAACATAATTTTTAAGATATATACAATTTCTAAAAATGGTTGTCTGGACATTTTCCCTTTTTTCTATTTTTTTAAAGTATCTATGAATCCCCCAGCTAATTTTTAGGTCATTTTCATTGTCACCTTTTACATTTTTTTTTGTAGTTTGTGGGACATTTCTTGCCAAGTTGCTCATTGACTTTTTCCCTATATTTTCAAAAGAAATCCAACCAATTGTCTCAGATTTTTAGATGTTTAAATGCTTGTGAAAGGCGTCTGAACGCAGCACAAGATGTCTGTTCAGGGGTATCATACAATCTGGCTAAAATTGCGCTTAGGAATTTATTAGATCCATCTCAGACAGTGTGACATGACTGTTATTTCATAGTGTTTAGGATCCTTCCCCTGGTAGATGGAAAATCAAGAAAAAGCAACAATAACAACATATTCTGACACTTATGTGCATTCTCATCTATGCCATGTTAACAGCAATCAGGTCATCAACAACTCCTTTTTTTTCTAATTTAATCATTCACAAAAAAGATGCATCTCATGCAAAGCTTTGTATCTTACTTCGCTACTATGCGGCAATCCCAGGATGCCCAAATCTCTACAAAGTAAAATCAAGATTAAAAACAACAAAATAACTCATCGAGATGTTAGAAGAATCCTCACTGCTGTGTCTGTGTGTGTGTCTGTGTCTGTGTGTGTGTGTGTGTGTGTGTGTGTGTGTGTGTGTGTGTGTG
>NW_024610551.1:0-2752 GCF_008729295.1 Plectropomus leopardus
TGAACCTGGAGCGAGCACATCCAGTCTGGTCTTTTCCTCCATTTAGAAAGAAGTCCACATGACCGACAGGGATGGAAATACCAAAATCTGATGCAGAAGAAAACCTCATTAATGTTGTCAGTGCAGTGGTGCCTCTAGAATTTATGGTGTAATGGTAATGCATCAGTATCATTTTAAGGCTTTATGGTATTTAATATAAAGTTGTCTCACAGTCAGAGTCCGTGTGGATGGCGTCAACAAACTGAGCGTCAGAGGGGTCCAGCCGGTCATATGTGTCCGCTCCTTTGAACATGGGACCAGCAGGGTCAAGAGCTGAAACACAAGGACGAGGAAAACAGATGTTTGGGAATAAAGAGACACCACTGAATTTACATCATTGGGAAATTACATTTCAGGAGGATTATTTTCCTTTAGTGCTCTCATAATTAAAGTTTACTTTTACTTTTTCTCAGAAGATAAGAACTTTTCTCTATTTTTCTCTGCAGAGAATTTGGTTGTATGTCGTACTCTAAATAAAGTTTCTGTGGCTGATGTAATTGTTTATAGACAAACCCACTGTGAGAATGAAATCAGGTTCTCTTTTAGAAACCACAGTTGCATGACAGCAGCAACTGCATGTAAAGTCGGAAACACAAGCCATCTTTCAAAACATTTAGCAACAGGGCAACACATCCAGGCAGAGAAATTTTCAAGGTTTTCTACCGCCTAGCTCGTGGTCAATATACCGCCATGTTACCCCATCCTGCTTATTTTTGCAATATGTTTTATTTCTTTGTGATCTAAGCTAACTTTTTGTGTTGGACTAATGGACAAGTTCTTGACCCTGGGACTGGACCAGTTGGGAACCACTGTTATAGGGACTGCTGGTCTGTGCATCCTGTCCTGAGATTTTCAAGATAACAGGATTTGTCCACTAGTAGGATGTCAGAAGTGGTAACACATTAGTCAAAGATAAGCAGGCCCAGGACTGGGTTGTACCAGCTAAGCGTTAAGTTCAAATGCAGTCTAGTTTGAGCTTACTTTCTATCATTGGTCCAAGTTTTATGTGCCACAAACATTCTTGAGATTGCACTAGCTGACACAGTTCAAACGTAGGAAAAAGGTACAACTATTTAGGTATAAAGACCTTTGCAAAATAGTCATGGCACATCGTTCTTAAAAGGTAGGTCAATGACATTCACTTAGTTCCCTGTAACCTGAGCTATGGTTAGACAGCTACTTCTAACTTAGCCACTCTACAAGTATCTGCCTTTAGTTCCTTTGTAAATTTAGCTGATAAAGTAATGTATAAATGGCTAGCTTCTTAGTATAATAGAGCCAAGGGGCCAAATGAAATGCAGAACATTTTAGATAGTAACATTATTAAAAATACACTGATATGTGCTTAAGTTTGCAGCATAGTATCAACATGATGCCGGTCAATCACGTTCAGTCTCATATATGGTGAGTCACTGTTTTGGCCGATGCCGTGGTGCTTGCCCGCGCCCATTGAGTGCCAGCACAATTAACAGGATGCTGACTGCAGTTCACCTAAGGTCAATGGTGTCAGCATTTTCTAAAAAGTTACATACAGAACCTATAATTTACCTAATATTGATGAGACTGTTAATGGAAAACACAAATGCACTCAGTAAAATTACTATAAAAATCCTTGAACTTCTGTAATTGAATAAAGAGCTTTACTGTTCACTTTGTGATGATTTGGTCAAATTGATTTTGCACCAGTAAATACTTCATCTGTTCAAACTTTTGCAAATATTTCTTTTATCAGTTAATGACCAGATGCTGTCTCCTCTGAATTGCACTTATACATTCAAACTTGCACCAGCCTCCCCACTCAGACAAAAAGACCCAAAATAAACAAGTGGTGCATTGTGTCGGCTAGTGTTTTCTGGGAACGAGCGTCTCCATACAGCCTCAGAGAGGATCTCTTATCAAAGCTCCGTTGTCCTTTGAAGAGCCGACTAATCTTCCAAGGTCACACTACAAACACATTCACAGGCGAGAGGCTCTGTGAGAGACTTTGTTGTCTGGCCTGTTGTTCTGCAGCAGAATAAAAGCAGCTGGCACCTTTTATCTTCACATTCACCAACACTACTGCAGAATTTCTTCCTTTAAGGACTTGTTATTTAGCTAACAAAAGAGGGTGACTCTTCATATTGGAGTAGAGCAAAGTTAATCCAAAATTTACAACTAAATGAGTTGTGTCTTTAAAGTCCTCAGAAAGACTTCTACATTCCCTGTGACCAGGTATTTCTCATGGAGGTGTTTCTGACTCACCTGTGATTCTTCCTATCTTTCCCTCAAACAGGGTCCCCACAAAACCAGCCACGTGGGCCCCAAGACTGACCCCAATAAAGTGGAAGGACTCCAGTTTGCATCCATGTTCCTGTTGGAAAAGAGAGACACAAACTTTTTAAAAAATGTTTATTTTCACCTGAAACTATCTGTAGTGTTTCTACAAGTGTATTGTTTGCTAAATTGCATCTTTGTTTTATAAAAGAGCAAAATGAAAACAGAATTTCTAGTACCAGTTCCAGTCATACTGATAGAACAAGCTTTTGGGTTTTGTTAAAACATGAGTCACTTCCGGTTAACATTCAACTGTCTTGTTTGCTAACGTGCTAAACTAGCTAACTCACTAGTCTCACCTTGGAGCGAATGAAGGAGTTCTCGTTGATTTTCGATGTATTCAGCTGTAAATGAGGTCTTCCACACAGTTAAATCCATATTCACCATCTCTTTTATCAAG
>NW_024610552.1:0-2255 GCF_008729295.1 Plectropomus leopardus
AGTTTCTAGCAGTTTTTATCAATTTTTGGGAAATGTTATTTTTGACAGTTTTGCCATACTATAGCCTTGCTTCTTTGGTCATTTTTTCGACATATGAAATTTGGGTGTTTTTTGCAATTTTAGCAACATTCTATGCTATGGCGTGTCTAAATACACTATTAAATGTAGTTTTAAGCAGTTTTTATCAGTTTTTGGGAAATGTCATTTTTTGACATTTTTGCCATACTATAGCCTTGCTTCTTTGGCCATTTTTTCGACATTCGAAATTTGGTTGTTTTTTGCAATTTTAGCAACATTCTATGTTATGGCGTGTCTAAATACACTATTAAATGTAGTTTTAAACCGTGGTTATCAGTTTTTGGGAAATGTCATTTTTCACATTTTTGCCATACTATAGCCTTGCTTTTGCTTCTTTGGCCATTTTTTCGACATACAAAATTTGGGTGTTTTTTTTGCAATTTTAAGCAACATTCTATGCCATGGCGTGTCTAAAATACGTTATTATTATATGTAGTTTTAAGCAGTTTTTACCCATTTTTGGGGAAATGTCATTTTTGACACTTTTGCCATACTATAGCCTTGCTTCTTTGGTCATTTTTTCGACACATGAAATTTGGGTGTTTTTTTTTTACAATTTAGCAACATTCTATGCCATGGCGTGTCTAAATACGCTATTAAATGTAGTTTTAAGCAGTTTTTTAGTTGTTTTTGGGAAATGTCATTTTTGCCACTTTTGCCATACTATAGCCTTGCTTCTTTGGTCATTTTTTCGACATACGAAATTTGGTTGTTTTTTTTTTGCAATTTTAGCAACATTCTATGCTATGGCGTGTCTAAAATACGCTATTATATGTAGTTTCTAGCAGTTTTTATCAATTTTTGGGAAATGTTATTTTTGACAGTTTTGCCATACTATAGCCTGCTTCTTTGGTCATTTATTTGACTTACATGAAATTTGGGTGTTTTTTGCAATTTTAGCAACATTCTATGCCATGGCGTGTCTAAATACGCTATTAAATGTAGTTTTAAGCAGTTTTTATCAGTTTTTGGGGAAATGTCATTTTTGACATTTTTTCCATACTATAGCCTTGCTTCTTTTGGTCACTTTTTCGACATACGAAATGTGGGTGTTTTTTGCAATTTTAGCAACATTCTATGCTATGGCGTGTCTAAATACTATTAAATGTAGTTTTAAGCAGTTTTTATCAGTTTTTGGGAAATGTCGTTTTTTGACACTTTTGCCATAGTATAGCCTTGCTTCTGCTTCTTTGGTCATTTATTTGACATATGAAATTTGGGTGTTTTTTTGCAGTTTTAGCAACATTCTATGCTATGGCGTGTCTAAATACGCTATTATATGTAGTTTCTAGCAGTTTTTATCAATTTTTGGGAAATGTTATTTTTGACAGTTTTGCCATACTATAGCCTTGCTTCTTTGGTCATTTTTTCGACATATGAAATTTGGGTGTTTTTTGCAATTTTAGCAACATTCTATGCTATGGCGTGTCTAAATACACTATTAAATGTAGTTTTAAGCAGTTTTTATCAGTTTTTGGGAAATGTCATTTTTTGACATTTTTGCCATACTATAGCCTTGCTTCTTTGGCCATTTTTTCGACATACAAAATTTGGGTGTTTTTTGCAATTTTAGCAACATTCTATGCCATGGCGTGTCTAAATACGTTATTATATGTAGTTTTAAGCAGTTTTTACCCATTTTTGGGAAATGTTGTTTTTGACACTTTTGCCATACTATAGCCTTGCTTCTTTGGTCATTTATTTGACATATGAAATTTGGGTGTTTTTTTGCAGTTTTAGCAACATTCTATGCTATGGCGTGTCTAAATACGCTATTATATGTAGTTTCTAGCAGTTTTTATCAGTTTTTGGGAAATGTCTTTTTTTTAACATTTTTGCCATACTATAGCCTTGCTTTTTTGGTCATTTTTTCGACATACGAAATTTGGGTGTTTTTTGCAATTCTAGCAACATTCTATGCTATGGCGTGTCTAAATACACTATTAAATGTAGTTTTAAACAGTTTTTAGTTGTTTTTGGGAAATGTCATTTTTGACACTTTTGCCATACTATAGCCTTGCTTCTTTGGCCATTTTTTCGACATACGAAATGTGGGTGTTTTTTGCAATTTTAGCAACATTCTATGCTATGGCGTGTCTAAATACACTATTAAATGTAGTTTTAAGCAGTTTTTATCAGTTTTTGGGAAATGTCATTTTTTGACATTTTTGCCATAC
>NW_024610553.1:0-2066 GCF_008729295.1 Plectropomus leopardus
AAGAAGATATGTACAGTATGTGCAGAGAACAAAAAAACCAAACAAACAAAAAGCCTAAAAGCAATAAAAAATGTGCAAATAAGTGTGCAAAAGTGAAGAATTTTTTGTATTTTTTGTATCTGTATTTTTTTTTTTTTGTATTTTATTTCTGTGTTTTTTTGTATTTCTAATTATTATTTATTTTCTAACACAAAATATGAATTCAAATTTAATTTTGACTTTAATACAAAATGCAAATCATCAACATTTTAATGTCCTGTTTCAGCCTCGGTGCCCTAACTGGCTGCTGTGCCGGCGCCTTTTTCCTTCTGATGGTGGATTTCTTTTCTGTCTTTTCTTTTTTTAAAACAAACACACACACGCACGGACACGCACAAACACACACTCCTCCAGTGGGCACATATTAATTGCTTTCTGCAGCCAGAGAAATGGATGATGAGAAATATGGAGCTGCTATTCTGGTCCTGCACTGAAAGAAGTAAGAATTAAGAAGAAGTTGGATGAAGTGAAGTCATCAATAACTGCTGACTCGCAGTAAAAATCCACTTATTGATGTTTTATCATCACTAAGAGCAAAGTGATGGACGGATGCCTGCTCATCTCTTCTCTGCTCATTTCTGTCTGTCTCCATTTGCTGCTTTTCTGTCTCGTTCTTGTTATTTTTTGTTTCTTTCTGTCTTTCTGTTTTGTCTCTGTGTCTGTTTTTTTTATTTGTCTCATTTAAGCTTCGTTTTAGTCTGTTTGCATTTCTATCTAGTTTTGTTTGTGGTTGTTTTTGCTTTTTTATGTCTTGTTTTCTTTCTTTTTTGCTGTTTTTCTTTGCATATTTTGTCTTTTTGTTTGTAAGTGTTTTTGTCCATCGCTTTCTCTTTCTTTATGTCATTTTGTCAATTTTATTTCTTTCTTTAAATCTTCCTTTCTTTGTTTTTGTCTCTTATTGTTTTTTTTATCTTTCCTTTTGTTTTTCTATCTTGTTTTGTTTTTCTTTCTCTTTGTCTCTTCTTCTTCTTTTTGTTTCTTTTTGTCTTTTTCCTGTCCTTTTTCTTTATGTCTTGCGATATTTCTGCTTGTGGCAGAAATCTCTTTATTTTTTCCTTTTTGTCTTTTTCAGACAGTTTCCCTCTTTCATCCTTTCATCCTTTCATCCTTTCATTTGTCCTTCCTTCCATTCGTCAAGTCTTCCTTTTGTTCATCCTTTCATTCATCTTTTCTGTTATCCTTTTCGTCCTTCATTTCATTTGTCCTTTAGTCCTTTCTTTCATGTTTTCTTTTGTCTTTTTGTCCTGCTGTCCTTCCTTTAGACCTTTCTTTTGTCGTATAATTCTTCTTCTTGCCCTTGCTTTCATCCTTTCTTTCATCCTCTCTTTTGTCCTTTCTTTCATCTTTCCTTTCATGCTTTCTTTAGTCCCTTTTCATGCTTTTCTTCCATCTTTTTGTCCTTCCTCTTGTCCTTTCTTCCATCCTGCCATTCTCCCTTTTATTCTTCCTTCAGTCCTTTTTATTCTTGTTCTTTTTCCAGTGAAACGTCCTTCCTTGAGTCCTTTCTTTTGTCCTGTCATTCTTCTTTTTGTCCTTTCTTTCAGTCTTTCTTCATCTCCATTCATTCATCCTTTCATCCTCCTTTATTTCGCTTTTTCTTTTGTTTGTCCTTTCTTTTATCCCTTTGTCCTTTCTTTTGACTTCCTTCTTTCTTTCTTTCTTTTCTTTTTTTTGTTTAGCTTTTGTTGTAGAGTTATGAACTTCATTTTCACTGTATCTACAACCCTATTTCTTCCTTTTCACATCCCTTTTTACGTCTTTTCTCCTCTCCTCATTAGCAGCTGTTGACTCATGTAAAAAAACAAAGAATAACGTCATAATTATGAAATCGTTATTTACCTTCTCGCTCCCGCTCTCTGCGAAGAGCTCACAGCTTTTACTGATGATTTAATGATATTAAAAAAAATCTCTTAGTCTGTTAGTGAACACTTCAGATTCAGTCCTAACCTGCCCCCCGAGGATCATTAACATGAGGAAGTGCTGTGTGTGTGTGTGTGTGTGTGTGTGTGCGTGTGCGCTCACACATG
>NW_024610554.1:0-3437 GCF_008729295.1 Plectropomus leopardus
TGATTTATTTTAAAAACATGGGAAGAAGAACAGAAGAACAGAAAAAAAATCATTGTAAATTACCTGTTGCAGGTCTCTTTGGCGTTGGTTTGTCCCGGCTTGTCGCTCCCTGCATCCTTGCAGTCATGATAGATCTACTCTCAGTCTGTTCAGCTTACAAACCCCTCTCTCACAAGCAGTGTGAATCTTGAGTTGCACTGGCATCTAGCCTACTATGTATTTGAACATCACTGCAGCTACATGTGTACAGCTCCAGCCCCTGATGCATTCAAGGGCGGTCGGAAATGTGAGCACTACTGTCAAAACACTTCTTAAAACATAGGACCTGCAACACCAAGTCAGTGATGTTTCCAGTTTCCAGGGTGGCATGAAGTTTGGGGCAGCATAGCTTTAATTTAGCATTTTTGTCTTCACTACCCACACCTACTTTCATTACTAACACAACAGTGTCTTACAGTCCTGTTTATAGTTTAGTTTAAAAGATAAATAGACGTACCAATCACAACACAAACAAGTGAGACCACACAACTAAAATATTGCTTCCATACTTTATCAAAGAATTGTTTCTCCAAAAGTAAATAAAAGTACAATAGCAAGTGTAAAGTATCAAAAACTTAAAATAAAAAAGCATGTACAAACAAACTTTTTAACATATGTATTCATTTATCTATATAATTAGTCAGGCTAGACCATGGACTGTATATAAAGATGGACTATGAGCCCCCACTAACCCCAGTGATGCTTAAGTGAAGCTAAAATATGCAAGATACAGTTTACAGTACGAGTTTGCACAAGTAGTGATTTCCACAGTGGGGGAATTCCCACCAAAACACCTGTCTAATCACTCCCGAGCAGCTCCATTGAATGCAAGTGCATGGATTGGCTGTCACAGCTGTCAATCACTGCAGAAAATCCCTCTTTTGTGGAACTGAATAACTAATTTGAACCAAACTTATCTAAAAATGATCACTTGAACACACATCATGACGATGAGAACTTACTTTAGCAACAGAACCCATATTTAGGGAAATTTTTGTTTGTCCCGTACTTTGAGTCTAATTTTTTCGACACCATGGTTCCTTTCTGCTAAAGCATGACTTTTCTATGATAGAGAAGCTGTTATCAAAATTGGAAAAATTTCAGTTCGGACTGAATGCAGCAGACTCCCCATCAATGGCATATGCCGAGCGGCCAGTCAGACCAGAGGGGAGAAATGAATCTGAAAGTGCCAGACGAAGAGAGAGAGGAGAGCCAGCATCAGGGCGAGGCTGACCCAACTTGGACCGAGAGCTGCTCCTCTACAAAGCCTTCTTCTGGCTAATGTCCGGTCACAGGAGAATAAAGTGAAGGAGATGCGATCGAGGCTCACTTAGCAGCGGGAGATCAGAGACTGCTCTGCAAACATCTTAACAGAGACATGGTTAACCCCTAACATCCTGGATCAAGCTATTGCACTGGATGGGCGGACCTTGTTCAGAGCCGACAGGACACAAAACTTGAATGAAAATTCAAAAAACGCACCAATGGAATTGTATGATGCCATCAGCAGCAAAATGCAAGCGGACAGAAATTTCACAGTAGCTGGTGATTTTAATCAACTCCTCCTTCAACTTCAAAGATGTAGCAGGACCAAGGACAAATTTTAATGTCATTTTTAAAATTTTGTTTAAATAATGACTGGCAAATTGACCTTATACATTGTATTTTATGTAATTTGAGCTATGTCTCTTTACAAATTTTGATAAAATACATTTGAAATGCACATGAAATGTATGTTTTTTTGTAAGTCCCCCCCGTTCTCTGTATCCTGCAGGGCATGTACTGTATGTGGCTGGCTCCTCCAGCAGCAGCAGATGAGGCACACCTGTGTCCACTCAGCTCATCAACTTGCCTATGTAAGCCTTGTCCTCACTTCACTACTCTGCCAGATCGTTCTGTGTGGTGCGGTGCTCATGTGTGCCTTGCTGTTTTGCCAGCCTTTGTGTCTTCTGTGCCTGAGTTATTTTTTTTCCATGAGCTCAGCTTTTACCAAAAAATTTTCTACAAGTCAGCCAGCTCCCACTGCAGCTCTTCACTGCCTGCTCCTTTTTTAATTGCTGTTTTTACAATAACTCTTTTTCTACATACCTGCCAGCATCAGTCTCCACTTTGGACTCCAACAAAACCAAAACCCAACAGAAGTCTCACAACAGTTGCCTATTTGGCTCACTAGGAAATCATGTCTAAGACATATGTACCAAGCAGCTAACAAGATTGTTTGATCATGTCTTTTCAAGCTTGTAAAAAAATATATTTTACAAACATTTCACAGACCATTAATGGTCATGTTTAACCTCAAGGGAGAGAGATATACATATTAGTGACATTTCATCCTTTTCCCCCCGACAATCCAGTTTTCAAGGTAATCAGTCAAATCCTTACAGCCAGGTGGGCTAAGTTACAGGGAAACTCTACTGGGCAAATTTATTGTGCAATAAATCACATTTTTTTCATGTGTTGACATACTGAGATAAGAAGACTCAGCTCTGGCTCCAGACATTTGAATTTGTGAATTGTGTGTCCAGTAATTTAATGAAGTGGAAACCATTTGTTTTGGTTTTCCTACTTAATTATACTACTTAATTATCACTCAATAAGATTAATGTAATATTCAAATTATAACTTCATGATTTCCTTTCATTTTTGTATGAATGGGACTTTGATCTAACTAAATATAGTGTTCCTTTGTTTGGCACAAATGATCTGCACATTGGCACGACATGCATCTTGCAGCTTTGTCAAATGTTGTCTGCAAATATAAAACATACATAAGAACACAGACTGATGGAGCAGTAACCCGGTGAACTTCCCTTGAGCGCTAACTCTAATCCTGGGTCTGACCTGCAGATGCCTTGGGGAAGCTGCACATTGACTCATAACATAAAATAAAAAAAAAGTCTTGAACATTTGGTGTACATTATTCGAAGATGAATCTCCAGACTATCACTTCTCATAAACACACACAGGATTTTATCTCATATGTATACCATTATTTAAATCAGGAGAGAGCTCATTCTGAGTGAATTGAATATTTATTTGCATGTGCACAAAATATGACAAATGTGAACTTTCTTTCGGCAATAAGACCTCACTATGATGTCATATATTTTAGGAGAGTGGTGAAGCTGTAGTAGAATAGCGAACTCCCGACCCAGGACACTGGTGGTGGCGATGGGATTAGACGCAGAGGGAACTGAGGGTTTGAAAAGAAAGACGGCTTTTGATGAGTTCGTCCTTGGCTCTGGATAGGATGACTAGATGCAACAATTCTTCCTAAAATGAAAGCTGACAGCAGCAGAGAGAAGAACAGATATAAAGTTTTAAGTAGCAACACGATTAACTGATAGAGATCATGGTGAGATGAGAGAAGAATTGTGAATAAATGATGCATAAAGTCT
>NW_024610555.1:0-1014 GCF_008729295.1 Plectropomus leopardus
GTGTTACAGTTAATTTGTATGAAAGGTGCTACACAAATAAAGTGTGATTGATTGTAAAAGAAAGATTGTATGTGAAAGTAGAAGCCCAGAGTGAAGGATACGAGGTCTGCAGGGCGAGCAGCTGTGAGACGAGCAGCTCCAACTGGCTGCTGATCTCCTGACCGTTGGCGGTGGGAGTCAGAGACTGAGTTGGAGGGGAGATGATCGGCCAGTGAAGCTGAGTCAACACTTTCTCAAAATCACTGTGTGGGAATTAAAGAGGAGGACTGAGCTCACATATCAAACACAGGATGATGATCTTTGCATTTCAGAACTTTGGCACATTCAGACAAATAAAGGTCGGGGGTTGGGTGGAGGTTTACCCGGCCAGTCTGTCTTTGATGATCTTGTGCCAGAAGTGTAGTGTTTCTCGGAGGAAGTCCTGGAGGTGAGAACATCCGGACTGGCTGAGTCCAGTGTCCAGTGCAGCCATGCTGTCCACTGCCCGTATGGCCTCCCAGACACTGCTGGTCATCAGACACTGCTGGACTGCAGCACTGCAGACACACAACACACAGACATTCTACCAAGACCTCAACATTTAGAGTGACTGACTACCTGTGCCCATCCTGATTTAGACCCCAAGCTATTATATGTCATTGCTTAGACCTCTATACAACTCAGCTTGTGCTTCACTTTTACGGTTCTTTTCTTTACATTGACCCCCTACGTCTCCATCGTCATCTCTGTCTGTCCACACATCCATGTGTCACTCTCCAGTTCACAGTACCTGAGTTCTTCTATATGTTGAAGGCATCGTAGGTACTTGACGTGTCTCTCTATAGTGTCCACCTGGTTAAGCGTCTGGCCGAGACTATCCATCCAAGGCTGGGCCCCCTGTAGGTGCTGGAAGGTGTAATCATATAGGAATACAAACCATTGTTTATACATCCAAGAATGGCCTAAGTAAATTACTTTATAAGGCAGGTTTCCATTACAGATTTGCGCAAAACTTAAATGATTTTGTCAAAATGT
>NW_024610556.1:0-1355 GCF_008729295.1 Plectropomus leopardus
ATGTAAATGTAAGACTGGAAATGTTCATGACTAAATGTTTCTTTTTTGTAATTAAGGTTTTTTATTGAACACTATTAAACAAATTAAGTTTAATAATGTTCTGTTTTTATCGAATACACTGATTCTTTAGAAAATGCTGATCAGTCTCTGGACAGCTGCCTCGAAGACAAATGTCTATACGTTTACTGCCTGTATCAAATAATGTGATTCTGAATCTGACCTCCTTCTTGTTTCATCACATAAAATATTCAATTAATCAAAGACTCATTGACGTTCTGTTTCTTGTCATTGATTGTAGATCTTCATATAGAAACTTTACATGAACTGCAATGATGTTCACATACTGCAAATGTTTAGATTCAACTCTGGGTTTACTTCAGATGCTCTGGAAATATTGCGAATAAACATAAAAAAGGATGAGAAAAAAAACATCATTTGTGTCAGTTTCTCTCTTTGTGAGTACAGAGATAATATGAATACACCTGATATCATGAACACATGTTACCATGACAACTTGACTGCAATGGTTTACCTTAAAATTTAATGAAATTTAATTTCAATTAACAGTCTGTTTACACAAACACAAATAGTGAAAGTACTACTTTCTAGTACAAAACCCATACAATCTGTTATTCAACCTGCATTTGGATCTGCCTCAAAATAAAACATAGCGAAATATTTTTATACTGTTTTTTTTTTTTAATCACTTTCGGGTTTTTCTTTCAAATAAAAACTGCCAAAAGAATGTCTGTATAGTGTTGCCATAGTGAAGTCAACTTTTGAAAAATTTTACCAAGGTAAACAAAAACATAACCAAAATACTATAAAATACACTATAATCAGAAATCTAAACAACACTTCACAAAGTGATTCACTCAAATGTTAGAGGAGGGGTTTGTCCTGACATTGTTATTGCATGTAGTTATACAAAATCCAAAGGTCTGTGGCAAATGCACATATTTATGACCACCAAAATAAACATTTAGCAATTACAGTAATAAAATTAGATCATTACAGTGTTCCAGCAACGCTGAGAGCAAAAACGTCCTATGACCACTTAAAGTTGATTTCCCCCAAACACAATCTGAAGTTATTTTAGAGCATGTTCAATTTGCACAGAGCAATGCATAACCCACATCTTGAGGACCTGAGTAAAAGAATGAGCTTGAAAAAATGCATTTCTCATTTTGAGTCAAGATTGGAGATTTCTTTTAATTCCCTATATTCAAGTTTTGAAGAATTGGACATGTATTTGCATGGCAGTCATGTCTTGATTTAAACCCTCAGCCAAGATTGTACATTTCATCCACTTGACAACGTCTACACAGTAAAAGGCCTCAGCATTAAGATAAGTG
>NW_024610557.1:0-1506 GCF_008729295.1 Plectropomus leopardus
CTTTTCTTTTAATGTTTTTTTGCTCATTTTCAGGTAATTTTTTAACCTTTTTTTTGGCTAGTTTTTGGGCCTAATCTTTTCATGTTGCTCGTTACACCAGTTTGCTCAGGTTTAGGTTTAGGAACTTTTCTTGGTGGACACGTAACTCAAACCCTGGATTTATTTCACAGAAGCGTTGTACCTTCTGCCACGGTCACGGTCGTTCCAGGAACAAGCGCTGCACTTCCTGTCATGGCCGAGGCCGTAAGAGGTGTGAGTCCGGTCTGCCTGCTTTCTCTCCTGCCTCTCTGTCTGAACTCCACTCTCCGTCTTGCAGAAGCGTTGTTTTACCTGCCACGGCTCGGGGTACAGACGGCGCCCCGGGAATCACAAGCGGTCCTCGGGGAAGACGCGTTGTTCTTCTTGTAGCGGGAGAGGCCGGAAGAGGTGAGGAGGCAGATCGAGAACTCTGACGAAGAGTTTGAGCTGCGAGGCGAGAGCTAGTGGAGTCGAGTGATTTCAGTTTACAGCTTACACACACTGAGCGGCCAACATGTGACCACAGTTGTCATTATATTTCAGAATCCGTCCGGGAAGCGAGGCGCCGCGTTAGCCCAACGAAAAGTCTCCGGAGCTCTACTACAAAACACATAAACTGAATAAAAGTAGCCAGCCATCAGTTTGGGGACCACTGTTTTAAAGCCGCGAGTTGGTATTAAAATGTCTTAAATTATGAAAAGAGACAGAGGACTGCTGAGAATGACGGTCACCTGCAGCTGCTTTGTATCATCAGTTGAAAAATAGAGTTAAAACATTTTTCGAAATATTACAGGTTTCAAGCATCTGAACAAACGGAGCATTTATTTAAATCTTCCATTTATTCAGATGCTTGAAAAAATGGAGATCCTCTGATTGGATGATGGAAGATTCGAGGCAGTCTCTGTTTGAATAAATATGTAGAAATGTTACCTGATGAACGTCTGCCAGACCGAAACCTCGCAAACCTCGAAACCCTCGAAATGTCTTTTTTTTCCTTTAAAATGAAACAGTTAGTTACTAGTTAATGACTGTTGGCCTTTCGAAAGAAAAAAAAAGTCTCACAGAAGTTTCGTCTGCGATTCCCTCACACGGTGTTTCGATGATTTTGGAGGGTCGAGATCTGCCGTGAGACTGACTTTATTTTCATGCTCATTTAACCGCTTCATGTGCCGCACAGAAACAACCCCTTACTAAAGTTTCTCCTCTTTATTTTTGCTTTGTCGCTCTTCTTTCTGTCTCAGCAGCTCTGGCTGTTTCTTTTGCACTTTTCTTTTCCTGTTTCATTGTGACGTCAGTGTGAGAATAATCCAGTCGTTGGTCTCATCTCGGTCTCTTTTCTCCAGGTGTATTTCCTGTCACGGCCACGGCTACAAGACCTGCCCCATGTGTCATGGCAGCCAAAACCTGCTGCATTTCATCCAGCTCACCGTGACATGGTCCGTCAAAGAGACACACACACACACACACACACACACACACACACACACA
>NW_024610558.1:0-5269 GCF_008729295.1 Plectropomus leopardus
GGTTAAACCTGAAACCACGCGGTGTAGTAGAAAGAAGATTTGTCGCATGTTAGATGCTCGATCTGGTTGCATTTTTTTCAATACTGTGGATGAGCAAATGTACAAGTTATGATACCTGTCAATTTTCATATCATGGTATATCACTGCATCCCTACAACTAGTGCAAAGCTAAATGTATGATTGATTGATTTAATTTTATTATTGTGTCATGCATAAACAATTTGCCCAGCCCAAAGGGGTAAGACACCAGAAAACAAAAAGACCAGAAACCAAAAGCAGACGCTTATTAAACTAAAATTAACAAAATAAACCATCCTGACATTTCCTCCAGGCTTTAGGGACATAAGTGGCTAACTTATAGACACTGAAAGTAAACAACCATTTCATCCTGTCATCATCAGTGCTTCAAAACATTTCAGGATTTTGAATGCACATTTCATTCATCAAAGGTGATCTTAACCCATCATAAAATGTACAATATAACAGGAAATTAGATTCATTCTCAACTTCTCCTAAATCAAACAAAGTTCACACATTTTTTGTTACTTCGAGATGTTTTTAAATCCAACATCAAGAGCCAGAGGAAGGATTCCTGTTCTTAATGTAACTGTAGCTGTAGCTATCAAATACATATTGTGAAGAACAATGTCATATGAAATGAGACATTATGTTAGTATACAGTAGCATAGAATTATAATAAATTCAAAAAGTAGAAATGACGCTTCTCAGTTGTCAGCCTCCATACAGTTATTAGGTTATATACAATTAGTACAGAGGTACAGTGTTAAGGTGTGCACCCAAGATTTGTGTCACCAACTCAGAATCTGACCAAATGTCTCCTCTTTCGTTTTCGAGATTTGAATTGAATTATGTCCAGAAAAGTAGTTTTTAAGAACATTATAAAGTCACAGTGAAGCTGACCCTTGATCTTTTGGTTATAAGATAAAATTTTGAATTTTACACAAATATGAATTCTGGAGTTATGGCCAAAAACATGTTTTGTGAGGTTACAGGACCTTTGACCACCAAATGATAATTAGTTCTTTCTAGAGTCTAAGTAGAGACTGAAACACCAAAAATCCCTCAAGGCTCTCTTTAGATATTGTGTTCTTGAATATAAGGTGAACATAAGGTCACAGTAACTATGACCTTTGACCACCAAAATTTGTTCAGCTCATCACTGAGTCCAAGTGGACGTTCATGCCAAATTTGAAGAAATTCCCTCAAGATGTTTAAGATGTCACACTCACAAGAATGAGACAAATGCAGTCATGGCAACCTTAACCTATGACCTCCAAAATCCAATCAGTCCACTGTTGAGTCCAAGTGGATGTTTGCACCAAATTTAAAGAAATTCCCCTAAAGGGAGACATCATGTTTACAAAAATGGACTGATCGGACAAACCGAAAACATAACTTTGGCCACAGCTATTGCTGCTGGAGTACGATGGAGTTTCAGGGCTACATTGAAGAAAAAAATGTTTTTGGAGACTTCAAGAATAAAGTCATAATATTACAAGAAAGAAGTTGTAATATAATGGGAATAAAGTCATACTTTTATGAGGAAAAAAGTCTTAATTTTTTGAGAATAAAGTCTTAATATTATGAGTATAAAGTTATAATTTTACAAGAAAAAAATTGTAATTTTATGAAAAATTTGATATTACATTACAGAAATAAACATATAGCCAACAAACTATAAAACATATGAGAGTACAGGCAGCCTCCTAATATTACGACTTTATTCTCAAAATCTAACTTTTTTTTTCCTGTAACATGACCCTAATCCTCCGTTGTAGTGGATTGATAAAAATCTCATCATATTTTGCTTCATATCACTGGAAACAGGTTTTGTTTTCAGGGTGACAACAGCATCTTAAATGAGACCAAAACTAATACATTGTGTGTGTCTGCATCAAAGGTAACAGCAGAAAACATCGAAACAGGATGTTGTCGAGCATCCCTGAATGTGTGCAGTCCATTGACAGGCTCTCTGCATTACACAGGGTACAAAAACCCTCGGTGTTGAAATATGGCCTATTGCTCTGACAATTTCACACCAGGCGAAGCTCTGGAGACAAGCATTGTGCAGGGTAAAACTCACATGGCAGTTCAAAGCCTGGCAATGACAGAACTTCAAATAGGGGAGCAGGGTAAAGTGTGCTGAAAGTGACAGCAGAAGGGACCACGTTCACTGGGTCTCGGAGAAAGAAGGAGAGGGGGGCAACATGTGGCGGGCGAAGGCGAGCTGAAAAAAGAGCTGTTTTAATAGATGATGGCAGTCCAAGAGAAAAACAATGAGTTGGGTTTTTTTATGCTCTGTGAGTGAACATAGGAAACATGAGATACTGTAAATGAAGCTTCCTGCTGTAAGTATGTTCCATAACAAAACAACACAATAACACAAATGAAAAAGGGGAAATGGAAAGGTGAGTTTCTCTCTTTCCTGAACATCTCTATCAATCCAGCCTATTTCAATATATTTTCTGCATCAGTCCACAAGCTATCTCCACAAGACTGATGATCATGCCGCGGCATCCGACAAACAGATGAGCTGAAACGGGAGGAGCGCATTATTCTCTCCCGCTTGATAAATAGGAGATCTGTAAATGAAACCGAAATAAAGAGTATATTTGCTTATCGAGCGTAACCTCCGTGTACTCTGGGTGTGTTGTTTGAACGTCAGTCATGTTATAAATGCACATCCAAAGTCAAAGGCCACAATATGTTATCCCCGAGGATCCACAGAGAGGCTGTCAGATACAATATGACAGGAGTAGCATCAGTTCACAAACAGGAATGTGATTGAAAGCCTGGAGGTGAGCCAGTAAAACATAAAAGCTGGACTTGTGCTCTTTTGTCTGATATATGTATCAAAGGAAGCATGGTGGTGCATTCAAGTCAGTATATTAAGAATGAATTAAAAACAGTGGTCTGAGTTAATTGCAGATTTGCATCTCTCTTGGCTCACACTGCTGCAGAAAAAAAACACTTCTTTCCACCTAGCACTGAAATAGATTCTATTAGCTGTGTACGATTGTTGGAATTTACTTGCTGGTGCACAGAATTTAATAATTTCAACTATAAATGAGACTGAGAGCCAGCAGAGCATTGAAGGACACGGTGCACAGCATGCATATCTAATATTTGAAAACGCTCTGGCCTGGTTTTTCAATGCATTTTGAAGATGCAAACATTTCTCTAACAACCTCCACTTCTGATTTCCTCGCTAATATCTTTCCTTCGTGATGAAACAGGCCCATTGATAACACATCCTTTTACTCAGGGACCATTTCTACTGTACGCCTCCTTCAGAACCTCCTATACAAGGAGTTATTATTCAAGAAACTACCTATTGACGTCTCTGGATATTCTTTTTTTATTTAGTCCTAATGAATGCTGCTGGTCACAGCGCTGCAGCAACTAATGAAAGAGATTTCACTATCATAGACCACCTTTATCTAAAGATGGCATCCCGCTGAGAATACAAATCTGCTAGCAATAGGTTCGGAAGGCAGCTCTGTGACAAATGCAAGAGTAGTGTGACAACATAAATATACTCAAATCATATAAAAGGTAAAAGCAAAGTCACATTCACACTAATGCAAGTGCAAATTAGGCAGAAAAGGGCACCGAAGGCGCTCTTAGAAAATGTTATAATCATATTTTGTCAGTGGGATGAGCTGCTTAGCTGAAGGTAGACTTTGTAGAATAAAAAGTCTATAAAAATCAAATCACATTCACAGATAAAAGATTGGATACTGGTGTGACCTGTCACCATCAGCAGCATTTAGGCTTTTCAGCTGGTTGCTTCCAATGGTGGAGGGAGTATTCATACCCTTTACTCAAGTAAAAGTACTTCATACAATAAAAATACCTTTACTAGTCCTGCATTGAAAATGCAAATAAGTAAAAGTATGGAAGTGCAATCAGGAAGATGTCCAAGAATATTCCTGTTCTGAACAAAGCAGAAGCAGAAGTACCTACAATTTGTACTTAAATACTGTACTTAAGTAAATGTAGTACAGTTTAGTTCACCCCAGGTTGGTTCCATGCTTTTGTTATACACTAGTCTTTGAAAAATGCTTTTTTGTGGAACACACATAAGCATACATGAATCACTACATGCAGATTAGTGGTTCAAATGTAACATACCAGCATTTCTTCTGAGACAGAGCAGGTCCTAATAAATTAGTCGAGCAAAGGAACATCTGTTTTCCTGCTTGACTTATGTTGTATTTGTCTAAACTGGTTGTGTAGCCCACAATAGAAAAGGGGATTCAAAAGCTAATAGATTTAAAAAAGAAAAAAGAAGCCTTAATCCTTTAGCCATACTATTGATAATAAATGATTAAATACTCAAAATCTAATAGATAAAAAACCACATGATGAATTTAATAATGTTTAAATATTGATATACATAAAATCATTGTGAATTGTTGATTTTTATGAGCAATTGTTATCTGGTATCATTCTCATTCTCATTGTCCAATAAGATTGTTTATCCCGCCCACCAGGTAGCATGTTAGATTGGTGATGCGAAAGGGCAGAAAATCAGGCTTGGTTGAATCTATAAGACAACCCTGAAGTGGCATGAAACGTTGCTGAAAACAATAGAAGACACCGTTAAAGTTAACGCGGTGCTTCGATGTGTTCATTTATGTTTAATGTTGGTAATATAAATCACAGTGTGGATAAAACGCCGCTTGTCCCTGCGCGTGCACCGAAACATGACGCCTTTTCCAACGCGAATTTGGCCACAGGTGAGTTTAACCAGCCGTTAGCCGTGATGCTAATATTCGCCGAGCTAAACTGCATTTCGATTATGCTAGAGCTGTTGGTGATTGGAAAACACGGTATTTCGTTGTTCTTTTTTTCTTTTTCTTTTTTTTTTTTTTAAAGCTGACAACTACCTGTATGTTCTGTTACGTTGGTGTAGGAGGAAGACTGTCGTTTTTGTGTTTTCATTAATTGCTGCAGCCTAGCAGCTTTTACGTGTACTTTGCAAGTGAATGTAAACATTAGCATGGGCATTTTGTTTACTGCCTATAGGGAATTTATTAACATTTTAAGGTGCATTGAATTTACAAAATGTATGCTTTTACGTTTCATACTATGCACCTTACTTCATTTTTTTTACTACCACTGAAGCTCTTAGTAGTTAGTTTGTTTGGAGTAGGAGTGCAATTGTTATTTCTGAAAGTGAGTTAGACTGCAAATGTGGCACAAAGTGTTGCACCATTCCATTATTTTTTGTTGATTAATATAA
>NW_024610559.1:0-1123 GCF_008729295.1 Plectropomus leopardus
ACATCGTGGTTGTTTTGGAGACTGTGTGCTCACGCTCTTTGACTTGCCCATTTTATGTTGAAATGGATGAACTGTTGCTTTACCGTCCATTGTTTTGCCCACTGAAGAAGACGTGTTGCATTCTGTTGATGGTGATATCTCCGGCTGCACTGACACAACAACTAATGAGACAAGTGAGCATGCTACTGAGCAGCTAGCAAAAGTGTGGCCATAATAACTGTGTGTGGGTAACGCAATCTGAACACAGGGGGTCAACCTGAGATGCATGATAGGCACAAACAGCGATGTGTCTTCACTGTTTTCTTCACAGTAACTGGAAAGCATGTTGATTCCAGGTCTAAACAGGCTCACTGTCATGCCTCACTAGGACACTTTAATGCAACCAAGCCATCATTAATGTGATTAGTTGCACCAGTGTTGCTGCTCATACAATGACAAGTCAAAAGTGTGCTGTGAGGCCTCCCTGAATTGTGTGCTTCTGTGTGTTTTCATACTATATTTGTTATGAAAGAGTCTTCAAGTATCTGGAAAAGCATCCAGGTTCTCACCAGGATGCGTGTATTCAATTTTATCAGTTTGTTTGTTAAGATGACCCAATATTTTTTGGCTATTTTCAGCCAGTTCTCTCACTGGCCTTTGGTTATATACATATGTGCACTGTCTCACTATTGTTCCCTCTTACTATGTAGGTGTTTGTGTGTACTGATAGCTACAAGCTGTATTATTCTACACTTACATATGTCAATATTTAAAGTATTTTATCACCATCTGCAAATGTGTGCATCTATGTGTGAAACTGTTAGAGAGAAAGTCATGAGAGAGAGAGCTATGTGGTCTGTGTATGCTTTCCATGCTTGGACGGTGGATCTTGGATGTCCTCCACTGACTTGTTGATGGGCTGCAGTGAGGCAGCTAAGCTGAACTCAGACTCAGCAGGCTTTATTTCACATAGCTGTGTATGAGCTGAAACACCTACTGCGGCCTCATTTTGTCATCTTGTCTTTTAATTATAAAATCCTAGTATCCTTCCCCTTATTTGTGACTATTTTACAGTAATATACAATCTATATTTATCGCTTTTGCTAAATATATTATTTAAGACATATTATTATTATGATATATT
>NW_024610560.1:0-1358 GCF_008729295.1 Plectropomus leopardus
ACAACAAAAGTGAAAACCAAAGTGCAAAAAAAGCATAAAACAAGTTTATAAGAAGCAACAACCATAATATGCAATAAAAACAAATAGAAAGCGGAAAAAATCATGAGGTGGTATTTTATGCTGCAACATTGACTTTTAAAGAAAACTGCAAAGAATATCTGGTTTCTGCTGTACTTTAGTCCCTTAACTGAAGCAATGAAAGGTGTGGGAATCTGATTTAGAAGTTTTGGATAAGACTAAAGCTGTGAGATGATGCAGCAGATTTAGAGGCTGAGCACAGAAATAGCTACACTTTGCACAAGTGCAGAGCTGAATAACATGATTTTAAATTTCAACCATCATTAGATTGTCTTGTATCAGTACTTGGCCACAGGATAAAATAAACCATCCATCTCACACTAAAGTGTTGCCTTTGTGTAATATCACCTGTTTGTCTGTCTCTGCAGGTGGCTGGTTTTGGCCATGGCAATGATTCGCTTCTACATCATGAAAGGCACACACAAGGGCCTGTACAGAAGTATAGCAAGGACACTCAAGTTTTTCCAGACCTTTGCTTTAGTTGAGGTAAGAATCTGAGTGGAGGAGATGTCACCTGCATCCGTGCAGTTGTTGCATGACCTGATAAAACACCATTACTGTGAGAAATGATAGTGATTCAACTTGTTTCTATGTATTTTGTCCCACTTACAGGTGGGACATTGTGCAATCGGTATGTGATGATTTTTACTTGTTAAAATACTCTTACGTGCCGACAACCTCTGCAGCTGTAAAGAGTTTATTTTTTCACTCTTTTGTTCTGCTGCAGGGATTGTGAGGACTTCTGTCATTGTAACCGGGGTTCAAGTGTGTTCACGGATTTTCATGGTTTGGTTCATCACCAACAGCATCAGACAGGTGACTGTCACAGTGCAACACACACACTCACACACACACTCACACACACACACACACACAATAATGCTGCTGTGGTTTTTTATGGAAAATAGCAATAGATTGTACTTTTTTATTTCTTTAACATCTTTGAGAAATTGTGCAAGAATTACTATTTTAATTACAAGTTTTACCTCCATGTTATAACCTCCACACATACAGTGAACACTTCGTGGGTGGATTATGACATTTTGGGCCCTGGGGCCCCCAGATAGGCAAAAGGCCCCACCATCTCTCCTACATAAGACACAGACTCTGGGGTAGTTTTGTCTCTTTTTTTCAATGTTTTGTATCTTTTTGTTGTCATTATGCATCTTTTTGTGGTTTCTGTGTCTTTTTGTGGTAATTTAGTGTCTTTATGTCTCCTTGTGGTTATTTTATGTCTTTGTGGTATTTTAGTGTCTGTAGCTTTTTGGTGTCTGTTGTTT
>NW_024610561.1:0-3330 GCF_008729295.1 Plectropomus leopardus
CACTGTGACGTTGTTGCTTAGTGACGGAGTTCCAGAATCTGTGGCGACAACTTGGAACTGAAAAGTTTTCAGAGTTTCAAAGTCGAAACTTTTCAGCGCCAAAATATCTCCGGTTTCAGAGTTTATGTTGAGAAATGGTGTAATTTTTTTGTTTTCCTCCCCACTTCTCACAATCTTATATGATATGAGGGCATTATCACCCTCATCACAATCAGAAGCGCTCACTGAAAATAAGGAAGCTCCTGCGACATTGTTCTCAATCACATAAAAATTGTATAGATTTGTTGAGAACTCTGGACTGTTATCATTTACATCTGATACAGTCACACTTATTATCATTTGAGATGACAGAGGTTGTTCACCCGCATCTTTAGCAATAATTGTTACATCATATTTGGACTGATGTTCCCTATCTAGCATAGATTTGGTGACTATAGAATACATGTTGTCTTGTAAAGATGGTGTTAATGTAAAAGGTACATCCTCACTTATAAAACAGATTACCTTTCCATTTAAGCCTGAATCATTATCGTTCACACTTATCAACGCTACTGTCGTGCCAGGTTTGGAGTCCTCTGGAATTGCACTTGAAAAAGATGTCACCTCAATCTCAGGTGCGTTATCATTCAGATCCACAATAGTTATTATAACACTTTTTTCTGTCTCTAAGGGGACTGGTCCTTTATCAGAAGCTTTAATGTCGATTTCATAGCTGTCTTTTGCTTCAAAATCTATCAGTCCTTTAACAATAATTTCACCAGTATTAGGGTCAACTTCAAAAACTTTACGTAATTTATTATTTACATTATTACCGAAAGAATAAACCACCTCCCCATTTAAACCATCATCTAAATCCGTGGCATTCACTTGCATTATAATTGTGCCAACTGGTGAATTTTCATTCAGCACCGCATTATATGACTCCTTGGCAAAAACTGGCATATTGTCATTTACATCTAAAACATTAACAATAATTGTCATGGTCCCTGACCTAGCAGGCTTCCCTCCATCAACAGCTGTCAGCAGTAATCTATGACTTCTTGCTGTTTCTTTGTCCAGCGGTTTATGCAGATGCAAAACAGGAATTTTCCCATCTTCTCTTCGATCTTTAACCTCCAGGCGAAAATGATCATTTTGACTGAGCTTATACTGTTGAATAGCATTAATGTCGCTGTCTGGATCATGGGCACCTTGTAGTTGAAATCGTGCCCCAGGTAAAGCAGATTCTGATATCTCTAACTGCGTCTCGTTTTCGGAGAAGGTGGGAGAGTGGTCATTAACATCCAAAACCTCAATGGCGACGTAATGCACCTCTAACGGATTCTCCAGCACGGTCTTTATGTTGATAATGCAGGTACTGATCCGCTCGCAAACCTCCTCTCTGTCAATTTTTCGGTTAACGTGTAAGATGCCGTTATTGTTCAGTTCAAACATGGGTTCAGTCGATCCAGAAACAATGCGAAATCCTCTAGCATTCAAAGCACTGATATCCAGTCCTAGATCTTTAGCGATATTTCCAACAACAGCACCCACTGTAAGCTCCTCAGGAACAGAGTATCGTAGCTGTGCCCAAGTAGAATTAAAAGTAAGATGCAAGCAAACAATGAGAACGACAAGGCGCTCCAACAACGCTCCGCATCCAGGTCGTGCCATATTTGATGAAAAAGAAAGATGAAGGTTAGAAATCCAAATAAGTCTACACATGAACGTACATTGTAAACAAAAATAGCAATTGCCCGATATCCACAAAATGTTGATGGAGTCAAATATTTGAAGCCATCGCCCTAAAGCACAGGAGCACACTGTCGCTAAAAAGCACCAAACTGACGTACAGGATGTTCAACCAGAGTCGTTTACTTTCACAAGCAGTGACACCATGCGAGCTGTAGCTACAATGCAGACACACTTCCAATACTAAAATCTATTTATGTGACTTTCATAGTGGTTAACATGTCCATTGGCTTCGTGTATAACCCGTTCATTCATTATTCAATTATATCTCAAAAATCCGAAAAC
Source organism: Plectropomus leopardus (assembly GCF_008729295.1). Taxonomy (NCBI): domain Eukaryota; kingdom Metazoa; phylum Chordata; class Actinopteri; order Perciformes; family Serranidae; genus Plectropomus; species Plectropomus leopardus. The sequence continues at coordinate 2,017 of NW_024610561.1, forward strand.
AAATAAACGAGTGTGAATTTCGTTTATTTGGTTTTCTGCATAAACCGAATATTGAAAAAAGGCGCTTGTTTTCTCGTTATGTATAAAAGTCAAAAATCAAATAAACAGGGAAACAAAAACGAAATAAAAATTGAATGTTATAATGAATGAATGAAATAAATAATGAATGAATGAAATAATCTAATTGAATGTTATAATGATTTTTTAGGTTGGCCTTTTTAAAGTGGCTAAAATACGTTTTAATATTACCCCTGTGGGGTGCGCGCCCCCTCTGTTTCTGCAAACCGGGAGCGCGCCGACTGCCAGCTACTGTAGCCTATAACACACTGACTGTACATGAGAATCTCATACAGCCCCACTTCAAAAATCCACATGGATCAATTTAATGAGATACAAAAGACGCGCTGCCACCCCCTTCACTTGTTTGGTTGTGTGCTGCTTTCGTTACCATTGTTTCACTTTCCAGTTTACGACTGCACCAAGCTGTGCGTAAAAGTTTGACCCAGGCGTATGCAAAGTTAATGAGCCCGGCTCTGGTAATACCTTATATAATTTTGAAATCTTCATCATGTCCTTAATTGTGAGCGTCACTCCTCTGACGGCTACGCGGCAGAATGACACAATCACAGTTAAGAAAATCAAAAAATAAAAATAAAGAACATCGTAAATTTGACTTTTTATTTTGTTTTAGTTCCATTGTTTATTTGATTTTTTTACTTTTCGGCAGATAACGAGAAAAGAAATGTCTTTTTCTGATATTTCTTCTTCTTCTTCTACAGAAATACAAATAAACGAAATTCTCACTCGTTTTTTTTTTTTTTTTTTTTAGTTTTCCAGAAAGAATTAAATAATGAATAAACGTATGATACACTAACCGCATTGCCTGCTGAAGATGCAAGCATATAAGGGGAAAAAAAGTCAGCACAATATACCAGGATGATACGTACGTGATGATGACAACCTATCATATAAATAATATTATGGATAAATAATAATGAATTGCGTAAAGAAATAAATCGGCTAGAGCAGTTTCCCTACCTCACCAGATGTCCTCCTCCTGTCAGGGAGCACCAGTGTGTTCGCATGGCTGCCAGGGACTATAGTAGATCCTATACTCATTCTGGGTCCAACTAACATGTACCGTTTGTCTCCAGATCTGTACTGGATGCTGTGACACAGTGTCCCATCATAATTAGTCTCTTGTAGATATTTAGAAGTATAGTCTGTCGATTTGGAGCACTGCATTGCAATCAGCACGATGATACTGATGATAAAAAGTACAGAAACTGAGCCCAAAGTTATCATCAGGTAAAA
>NW_024610562.1:0-1949 GCF_008729295.1 Plectropomus leopardus
ATCCAACAAACCCTGGACTTTCATGCAAGAGAACAATGTTTGCTTCTGGTCTGAATGTATAGTGTTTTTTCTACACCTTACCATATGCCCTTGGTTCCTAATTCTAACCATCCGGGCTGTGCTTTTGTTGACATCCCAGCGTTGGTTTACATGTGCTGTTGCTGTCTAAAGATAACCATGTTCAGCATAATCCCACCATGTGCTTGTGTTGACATCACTGAAGCAGTATCGGGGAATGTCAACAGCAGACTCATTATGATACATAGAGCGTAATATGCAGACACAGAAGTCTACTGCAAAGAGGCAAAATGTGACGACTTGGGATGCGAACGTGTTGGATAGTTACGCTGGGGAATTCTTTTGTGTCTGTGTGAGATGCACCTGGCTCTCCACCAAGTTATTATTCATTCATTATTAGATGCTCAAAGCCCCTGAAAAAGAGCAATTTAAAGAGCATAAAAGTCTGGGTTTAACAAACAGCAAACTTCGACCAGAGAGGCCGGTGTTCAAGACCAACAATCAGCAACATAGGTTGTAGTTGTGCCACTGAAAGCCAGGTGCTTTTTAGCAACATCTGAAACCTTTTCCTAACCATAACCAAGAAGTTCTTACACCTGACCCCGTCTACATCAAGATACCAAGCAAAATTTAAAAAAAAATCTTAGTGTGATACATGGTTGTTAAAATCCATGCTTAGTAAGCGTACTGATCAAGAGAGACAAGAGAAAGGTGGAAGCAATCCTGTGAGCACTAGAAACTTTCTCACGAACATGAGAAACTTTTTTTCTGGGGCTTCTCACCCATTCAGTTCCATTATATTAGGCTGGGGCATAAATCTAAGAACAAACAAAATCCACTTTATCTACTATCTGTTCAGACACCAATAGAGGTTGGGGACTGGTGTCGATGCCAGATCTCAGGGGCCAAATTCCCAAAAAGTGAATGTAGTCCATTAAGACCTAAAGTAGCTAAATCTTGACTTCTGCGAAAAGACGTTGGGGCAGATAGCTCTCAGGCTAAGCTCCTTTGGGTGATCTTTCCCCTTGCATAACTAAGCCACACCATCATCTGCTATACTGCACTACACTTCCAACTTTGGACCGCATCGCCGTGGCGACAGTGTCTGACATGGTGGCTGACCTTAGGTGCCTCTATTTTACATCAGGAAATCTCACATCACTGACTGACGGATTCAGTCTTTCAGACTGAATATGTCCATGTCTTTTAAAGACCTGGATCTCCAATAACCATGGCGTGGGGCCCTCTGATAAATTAAGAGGCACACGAGGTTGAGGAACGATTGCTATAAAGTCACTGCAGAAAACCCAAGATACAGATCTGTCCACTGAACTGCCATAACACAGTAGTATCAACCAGAGTGTCTCTGGTTTTCCAGGGCAGACCATACCGATTCGCCCTCATTTGGTTGCCATGACGATAGGATGGGTAACTCTCCTGAGCTGCAGTGTCCCATAGTGCCACAGCAACCAGATTATAAATGCTCTAATCCAGGATTTTGCCAATCCCAGTTCAGCATCAAACTGTGGTGCATGCTCAGCATCCATGTACCATCAGTGGGTGGGAGGGTGGGCAGCTTAAGTAAAGATTTCTCATGTTGGGGGCATCATGGAGCCATATTGAGTAAAGAGGACATTTCTTAATTTAGAATATGAGCAGCTGTGTGTTTAGAATTTCACCCCCCCTAAAAAAAATCAAAATCCAGAACAATGAGAAGTTTGTGGGGACAAGTGAATTTTTTCAGGTTTTTGGTTTAACCTATTGGAAGTCGTAAAAAATACAACATAGTCATCAAGATGGATCCAGAGATAGATGGGGGATGGGGGGACAGGCAGTGATTAACATCTCCACCACAAACATTTCCTCCTAAATTGCATCAGCTGAGCAACCAGCTGTGGTTTGAGATTACATGTAAAACAGACAGGAGAGTG
>NW_024610563.1:0-3435 GCF_008729295.1 Plectropomus leopardus
TGGGAAATGTCATTTTTTGACATTTTTGCCTTACTATAGCCTTGCTTTTTTTCACATTTTTTTTTCGACATGCCAAATTAGGGTCTGTTTTAACATTTTTGCAACATTCAATACTATGGTGTGTCTCAGCACGCTATTTTCTGCAGTTTTTAGCAGTTTTCAGATGTTTTTGGGAAATGCCATTTTTTGACATTTTTGCCTTACTATAGCCTTGCTTTTTTTCACATTGTTTTTTCGACATGCCAAATTAGGGTCTGTTTTAACGTTTTTGCAACATTCAATGCTATGGTGTGTCTCAGCATGCTATTTTCTGCAGTTTTTAGCAGTTTTCAGCTGTTTTTGGGAAATGTCATTTTTTGACATTTTTGCCTTACTATAGCCTTGCTTTTTTCACTTTTTTTTCCAACATGCATATTTAGGTGTTTTTGGCTTGTTTTTTGCAACATTCTATGCTATGGTGTGTCTCAGCACGCTATTTTCTGCTGTTTTTAGCAGTTTTCAGCTGTTTTTGGGAAATGCCATTTTTTGACATTTTTGCCCTTACTATAGCCTTGCTTTTTTTGTCTTTTTTTCGACATGCCATATTTAGTTGTTTTTTTATGCTGTTTTGCAACGATTCTATGTATGGTGTGTCTCAGCACACTAGTTCATGTTGTTTTTAATCACGTTCCAGCTGTTTTTGGGAAAATGCCATTTTTTGACATTTTTGCCTTACTATAGCCTTGCTTTTTTTCACATTTTTTTTTCGACATGCCAAATTAGGGTCTGGTTTTAACGTTTTTGCAACATTCAGTGCTATGGTGTGTCTCAGCACGTTATTTTCTGCAGTTTTTAGCAGTTTTCAGCTGTTTTTGGGAAATGTAATTTTTTGACATTGTTTGCCTTACTATAGCCTTGCTTTTTTCATCTGTTTTTTTTCGACATGCCATATTTAGGTGTTTTTGGCTGTTTTTGCAACATTCTATGCTATGGTGTGTCTCAGCACACTAGTTCATGTTGTTTTAAGCATGTTCCAGCTGTTTTTGGGAAATGTCATTTTTTGACATTTTTGCCTTACTATAGCCTTGCTTTTTTCACCTTTTTTTTCGACATGCCAATTAGGGTCTGTTTTTAACGTTTTTGCAACATTCAATGCTATGGTGTGTCTCAGCACGCTATTTTTCTGCAGTTTTTAGCAGATTTTTCAGCTGTTTTTGGGGGAAATGTCATTTTTTGACATTTTTGCCTTACTATAGCCTTGCTTTTTTTTCACTTTTTTTTTCGACATGCCAAATTAGGGCCTTTTTTGACGTTTTTTGCAACATTCTATGCTATGGTGTGTCTCAGCACGCTATTTTCTGACAGTTTTTAGCAGTTTTCAGCTGTTTTTTGGAAAATGTCATTTTTTTGACATTTTTGCTTACTATAGCCTTGCTTTTTTTCACTTTTTTTTCGACATGCCATATTTAGGGCCTTTTTTGACGGTTTTTGCAACATTCTATGCTATGGGTGTGTCTCAGCACACTAGTTCATGTTGTTTTTAATCACGTTCCAGCTGTTTTTTGGGAAATGCCATTTTTTGACATTTTTGCCTTACTATAGCCTTGCTTTTTTCACATTTTTTTTTCGACATGCCAAATTAGGGTCTTTTTTTGACGTTTTTGCAACATATCTATGCTATGGTGTGTCTCAGCACGCTATTTTCTGCTGTTTTTAGCAGTTTTCAGCTGTTTTTGTGGAAATGTCATTTTTTGACATTTTTGCCTTACATAGCCTTGCTTTTTTCATCTGTTTTTTTCGACATGCCATATTTTAGTGTGTTTTTGGCTGTTTTTGCAAATACAATGCTATGGTGTGTCTCAGCACACTAGTTTGTTGTTTTTAATCACGTTCCAGCTGTTTTTGGGGAAATGCCATTTTTTGACATTTTTGCCTTACTATAGCTTGCGTTTTTTCACATTTTTTTTTTCGACATGTCAAATTAGGGTCTGTTTTAACGTTTTTGCAACATTCTATGCTATGGTGTGTCTCAGCACGCTATTTTCTGCAGTTTTTAGCAGTTTTTCAGCTGTTTTTGGGAGATGCCATTTTTTGACATTTTTGCCTTACTATAGCCTTGCTTTTTTTCACATTTTTTTTTTCGACATGCCAAATTAGGGTCTGTTTTAACGTTTTTGCATGCCATATTTAGGTGTTTTTGGCTGTTTTTGCAACATTCTATGCTATGGTGTGTCTCAGCACACTAGTTTATGTCGTTTTAAGCATGTTCCAGCTGTTTTTGGGAAATGTCATTTTTTGACATTTTTGCCTTACTATAGCCTTGCTTTTTTGGTCATTTTTTGGACATGCCATATTTTGGTTTTTTGGTCCTGTTCTTCAACATCATATGCTATGGCATGTGTCTGGACGCTAATGTTTTTAATTTTTAGCAGTTTTAGCAGTTTTGGGGAAATGTCATGTTTTGATATTTTTAGACCAATTATAGTTTCATGTTTTTGGTCAATTTTTCAACATACTCTGGGTGTACCTCTGGTATCACCCTCCCTTCTTTGTTTGAGAGTTTTTAGACATTTGTAGTCGGTGAAAGTCACGGAGTTAACTGAAAGTTTGCTTTTGTCCTAGCATCATTTTGTCTTTTAGACACTCACCAGATTCAGAAGGATGAAAAGACAAACACACATGGATGGCAAAAAAATGGTTAAAACTACTCAAGGCAGGCTTTATTCAAAGATAATAATGTCAAAAGCGTAAATCACAAACAACAGTTGCCTCACTTTACCAGGAGTTATTTATACCATCAAACACAGAGTCTAAGCAAGATAAGGCAAAAGCACAAAAAGCACACACAGTGATCTGTTCTTTTCTCTGGAGGTCTGCTGCATCACCACTCTCTCCACTCTCCATCTCTCCTCATTCACTAGTCTTGAGGTGATGTGTTTGAATAGAAAACTTCCTCCTCCTGCTTCGGGTGTCATGTTTGGGTAGAAGTTTCCTCCTCCTGCTTCTGGGGATTTTCCAGTCAATGGTTGTTCAAACAGCTGCTGCTCCTGATTGATGAACATGTTAAACAAATCGATTGTCTTTTTCGGCATTCTATACTATGACGTGTCTCGACATTTTATATCATGTAGTTTTCAGCTGTTTCTGTTAAATGTCATGTTTTGACATTTTTGCCTTACTATAGCCTTGCTTTTTTCATCTTTTTTTTTCGACATGCCATATTTAGGTGTTTTTGGCTGTTTTTGCAACATACTATGCTATGGTGTGCCTCAGCACACTAGTTCATGTTGTTTTAATCACGTTCCAGCTGTTTTTGGGAAATGCCATTTTTTGACATTTTTGCCTTACTATAGCCTTGCTTTTTTTCACATTGTTTTTTCGACATGCCAAATTAGGGTCTGTTTTAACATTTTTGCAACATTCAATGCTATGGTGTGTCTCAGCACGCTATTTTCT
>NW_024610564.1:0-2197 GCF_008729295.1 Plectropomus leopardus
TTCTCATTTATAATGGAGAATTATGATTTTAACTTAAGAGAGGAAAACACACCCAATAAATATGGTTCACGTTTAGAGTCCAACAGCCAAAGGAGTTTATGAAACCTGCTTTTCACTATCCTGTGTTTACAACCAACATACCTGCATGACCACTTGTGTTCACCAAAGAAAACATTAAATAAAGCAGCCTCAGAGCCTGATGTGTCAGTGGACATTCAAGCAGAAGAACGCTGCTGTAAAACTACACCTTAATGATGCTCATTTACACAGATTACAGGCTGATCCAGAGCCAGTCTGCTTAGCCTTTCCACTGCTGCAATTGGGGGTTAAATGCTCCTCCGCACCTATTCGTTTACTGTTGTAGTGGGAGGAAACACTACGAAAAAATGAAGGCCAGTCAGTTCTGCAAAAGGACTTCTGCTGAGGGTCTGCAGAGCTGGTGCTCTCTTCACGTTCAATACCACCTCTGGTCACTGTTAGAGCCAAAAACAACTTTGTATGAAGGCTAACATGTGCATTAACAGTCGCTGCAGCGAGTGACCTTCTCAGATGTTCATTAAGCACAAACTATTTATACAAAGAAAAAATACAATTTGAATTTTTATCTCAAACCTTATTATATTAGGGTAACCATAGCAGTCAAACCACTACTCCCTGAAAACAGTCACACGCACGCACGCACGCACACACGCGCGCACACACACACAGAGACACACACACAGAGTTGAGGCTATGGCTAACACAGTTTGACATCATGCCAGAAAACTGAAGTAGAAGTGAAGGGCTCTCCTTAAATCCCTAGTAACACACATCCAGTATTCTGCAGAACCATGGACTGTAATGTTTCTTAGAGAGCACTGTACGATGGCCCTGGGACCTAAACACACACTAAGAAAACATATAAATAAACAACAAAAGCGATTTTTTTCAATATAAAAAAAATTCATCTATGTTTTGAAAGACTGCGACGCTCTGATAATGTATTTATGATCAAAACTGTCTCTTATATCTCTCTATATCTACATTAAGAACTCAAAGACACTTCACTCATAGAAATAGACAAAATATATCTGAGAACCCACAATGAAAAACCAAGGTAAGGACATGTGAAATCATACACACACTTTGTGTCAGTCTAAAGGAAGGAAGGGCGGGGTTTATGATGTCATGAAGAGGGTGTGAGCTCACCAAAGCGGCCCTGGCAGCACCAGCCAGCCAGGAAACCCCAACATAATGAGAGCCATGCAGACTGCCCAGGCTGCAGCGAAGCTCTTTATTCTGCAGCACAGTTTTATCTGTGCGGTTATTCTAGGGGTTGTTACCAAACGATCTGCGTCCTTACACAGCTAAAGACAACAGTGGCAACCACTAGTTACAGGGTCAGGAGGGATTTTTGTTTCCTTCATAAGAAGATCACAGGGAAATTATATAAAAGTGCCTTTAGTGTATATTCTCTGCTCTCCCTAAAGGAGGTCAGCCAAATATGATTCAAGCAGCTGCTCTCTTGTTGAAGCTGTTTTAGCTTTATTAAGTCAAGACTGAACAGGTTTTAACCCTGTAAACATGCTGCTGTGGATTTTACTCTCTCCCTTTTTGGATGTTTTAGTTTATTACAATTTACATTACAGCCATAGCTGTTAACTATTTTCATTATCGATTAATCTTTCACTGATTGCAGTTAACACATTTAACTTGTTGTGCCTGGTCAGCTGTTCCATAACCAATTTTCACAAAAATATGAGACAGAGAAGAGCAGGAAAATGTTTGTAAAAAGAGACTGATAGATTGACTTTTAAAGGGTTGTAATGCTCATACAGCATGTTATACAGGAAAATAGTGACAAAAAATGCTCAACAAAAGTTCTTGAAGCCCCAATTAGACCTATTCAAACAGCTTTTTTTGGACAACAAACATTCCAGAGAGACATTTTACTGTACAGTTATGTAAGACCAGTAAACATTAACATTTGAAAAGCTGGAACCAGTTTTTTGGGGGGCATTTTTGATTTAAAAAAAAAAACAACCTTAAATTAATTCACCAATATCAAGGTTGTTGTTCATGCTTTTTCAGGAATGTGTTTTTGTACCCGACTGAGAAAAATCACACTTATTATGGATCCTACAGCTTGCTGTGATTGTGTTGTACTCTTCACACTGACGCACTGAGGCTGGAAGTGGCAAGGATAAGGGCAAGGAGG
>NW_024610565.1:0-2647 GCF_008729295.1 Plectropomus leopardus
TCTCTGTCTCCCTCTCTCTGTCTCTCTCTGTCTCTCTCTGTCTCCCTCTCTCTGTCTCTGTCTGTCTGTCTCTCTCCGCTGCACTCTGTTCTGTCTCCAGCAGAGACGTGCATTCTTCATCGTGTGATTAAGAGGAAGCAGCAGTCAAAAATAGACGGAGACATCACTGAGAAACCACAAAGATAATAACGTTTGCCGGAGGCGGGAACAATGAAGCATTGTTAGGGGATCTTCTTCAGTGTGTGACGCTGTGTAAATGTAGTCTGTCTGTTAAAGCAGGAGGTGGACTGAAGTCGCTATATTCATCTTAGTATTTTGTGTGTGTGTGTGTGTGTGTGTGTGTGTCATCAAAATCAAGTTTTTGAGTGCTGTGCAGAAAATACTTTGAAACTTTATGTTTCAAGAGGTTGTGGTTAACGTGTGGTTAGTTTTGGCACAAATCTGCTCAGTTATGGTTCGGAAAATCTATTTTTTTGGCTTAAAATAGCTTGTTTTGGTGGCAGAGTTATGGCTTGAAACCACTGATGTCTTTGTAAAAAACAGTCACTTTTGGTGACACTATCGCAGCAGGAAAAACAGCAGCGGGTTGCTGCAGTGTTTGCTCAAAGTCACTTTAGAAACGTTGATATGAAACTCGTGAAACGTGAAAATGTCGTGTATTTGTGGTTTGCAGAAAAGAAAAAGGGCAGCATTTTCTTCTGCTGAAAGAGCTGAGTGAAGTACAGCGATCTGCGCTTTGTTATCCTTTGAAAAAGTGAAGGTGTCGGCCACAAAGAGATGAAAACTGAAGAAATAATGAAGCACATTAATTACTGGTCACACTGCCGGTGTATGACTTTCACTGAACACACAGTAAAATCAGCTCAGATGTTTGCGCTGTCGTGACAGCAGCGGAAACTTAAAAAAAACAATCAGAATGCAAAATAATTATAATCAGGAACAGGCCAGTTTTCCTCTGTGTTTCTCATCATCAAAGTACACTTGTGAGCTGAAACTCTGATGACAACCAGGAATATTATCCACATTTGGACGGCAGTTTGTACAGGAAGTTTGGAGCGAGTCTAAAAAAGCAGCAGCTGAGTCAGTCGAGTCTGCTGAGAACTGAGAGATGCAGACTTCAAAATCGACCGTAACTCGTTCACGTTACGATGTTTATAACATGTTTATAACATCGTAACATGAACATGATCGTGGTGCCTTGACTTCCTTTCAGTTACTGGATCGAATCGGCTCTGTGACAAAACAGAAATCTGAACAGCCACGACACTGAGACACGCAGGCGAATCAGCAGCTTCCAGCGACCGAGTGAAACTACAGTACATTTACTCAACTGCAGTACTTTACTACAGTATTTCATGCAACTTCATTTAATTCAACTTCATACTTCCACTACATTCAGAATTATTACTCACATCCCACCATGTTTTCTAAGACTTAAGGACATTTCTCGGACATTTTTAGGATTCTGGGACAGCTCTTTGGTTATAGGATGTTTCTAGGATTTTATTTATTTATTTATTGTACATTTCTTGATTTTAATGATTTTTTTATGAATAAGCTCTATTTTGATACTGTTTTATGCACTCTGGCAGTTTATGGAGACTAAAAGAACAAAAACTATTCACAGTGTGAATCACTTTATTTTTTACTGTCAATTAAAAAATGGTTTGGGGCGCCACGCGGCACCGTGTCAGCGGCCAGATTTGGCCCGCGGGCCGTGAGTTGAGTATCACTGCGTCTGAGTGTGAACATGTGGCGGCTGTCTGGAGGCCGTGGCGCCGCAGACCCGTACACGTGGTACTCAGAGAGAGATGAATATTTTGGGCTCTCTGCCAGCTCGACTCATAACGCGGATCGGAAACCCATCAGTTAAATCTGGAACTTCTGTGAGGGAAATAATTCAGGTTCTTCTCAGTAAAATGAAAACAAATGAACAATTTTAATTTGTCTCTTTTTAATGGAGTTCACGCTGTAAACGAGCGATTCATCACTGACTGGAAATAATCCGCTCTTTGAGCGCGTGCCAGGGCTCCTCAGCACGGACCCTTTTTTTTTCCTTAGAGTGCTTTCCATTTCATGACAATCAATAAAGTCTTAAATCATACGAGTCTCAGCTCTGCATTGCTGCAGAGAGACGCTTGCAAATCATCAAGGTGTTAAGAAATGTTGATGGGGAAGGAAATTACACAGAGGAGGTGGAGGGTGGAGGTGCTGCCAGGGCGCTTTAATCCACAGATCTCTACCTTCACAGCACGCCACGAAACTTTTTCACCAAGTCATGATGTAAATTACATAAAAATAATGTACTTCTGCACATTTCCTAACAAGAATACATCCGATTTTATAACTGAACTAAAGATAAAGAGACAGAAGTGTGTCTGTGATGAAAGCGAGGCGACGCCTTCAAAAGAAAAGCAGCCTGAAATCCTCCCTGTGATCTTGGACAGGTCACAGAGGACACGTCACAGAGGACAGGTCACAGAGGACAGATCGCAGAGGACAGGTCACAGAGGACAGGTCACAAAGGACAGGTCGCAGAGGACAGGTCACAGAGGAAAGGTCACAAAGGACAGGTCGCAGAGGACACCACCAGGCGTCCCCAAACTGACATTTTTGATCCCACAGCCATCAGAGCAGAAAAACAGGA
>NW_024610566.1:0-1429 GCF_008729295.1 Plectropomus leopardus
TTTTCCTCCTCCTCCTCATTTGTCAAATTTTTTTAGAAAACCTTCGGTGAAATCAGACACATCAGACCGCAACGATCACAAACAGCCCGATAAACTCCTGGAGCGACTGACAATAGAAAATAGTTTCACATTAAAGACGGTCGGATTATTTCAGTCAAACACCTGAAACATCCAAAATCTCGCCTCATATCACGATATCAGAGCAGTATTTCGTTATTGCCCGGGCCTATCTTGCACTTTCTTGGATGTTTCCAGTTTATCAATCAATCCATCAGTGGCTCAAAATCAGTTTGACGGCAGGAGTACGGACGCACCGCAGAGTAAATCCGGAGTGAGTTTTCTTGTTGTCGTGGTAACATACTGTTCCCTAAAACTTGCACATAGAGCTCTTTTCAGTTTTAATTCGGACCAGTTTGAGTGAGGAAATGTTGGTAAAATTGTCCCTTTAAAGTAGCCGCCCTGTTGTTTTAAACCTTCGTGACCTCTGACCTTTGCGTTGCTCCTCAGGTGCGACTCAGATGCTGCTGTTGGCTCGGCGAACAGACCTGCGGCACATCTCTCTGGACACGCCGGACTTCACCGACATCATCCTGCAGGTGGACGACATCCGGCACGCCATCGCCATCGACTACGACCCCGTGGAGGGATACATCTACTGGACGGACGACGACGTGAAGGCCATCCGCCGCTCGCTGCTTGACGGCAGCGACGCACAGTTCGTGGTCACGTCTCAGGTCAACCACCCGGATGGCATCGCCGTGGACTGGATCGCCCGCAACCTTTACTGGACCGATACTGGGACCGACCGCATCGAGGTGACGCGACTCAACGGGACAATGCGCAAGATCCTGATCTCCGAAGACCTGGACGAGCCCAGAGCCATCGTCCTGGACCCCGTGGCGGGGTGAGTGTCACGAGCTGAGACGGAGAATCTTCTGATCGTTGATTCTGATCCATTTTCAGCTGCTGACTTCCTGTTTCTGTTTCCAGTTACATGTACTGGACCGACTGGGGGGAGGTGCCGAAGATCGAGCGGGCAGACCTGGACGGGATGGAGCGTCTGGTGATGGTCAACACGTCTCTGGGCTGGCCCAACGGCCTCGCCCTCGACTACGAAGAGCGCAGACTCTACTGGGGGGACGCCAAGACGGATAAGATCGAGGTCGGTGCTTTATTTACATTCTGCCTGTGTTTTCAGCTGGGAGTTTTTCTCTGTGTGTGTGTGTGTGTGTGTGTGTGTGTGTGTGTGTGTGTGTGTGTGTGTGTGTGTGTTCAGCTGGGAGTTGTAGTTTTATATTCTGTGTGTGTGTGTGTGTGTGTGTGTGTGTGTGTGTGTGTGTGTGTGTGTTTGTGTTTGTGTGTGTGTGTTTCCAGCTGGGAGATGTAGTTTTATATTCAGCGTGAGTGTTTCCAGCTGGGAGTTGTAGTT
>NW_024610567.1:0-3981 GCF_008729295.1 Plectropomus leopardus
ATATTTGAGGTCTTATTTTTTCAGTTGCAGATTTTGTGTTTTCAGATTCAAACCTTATTTTTTTCAATTCAAATCTCTTTTGTTTCAGATTTTTTTTTTAGATTTAAAAGCTTATAATATGTTAGCAGTACCTCTGTGTTCTTTGGTGCATCTCAGAAATGTCCTGTTTCCTTTGCTCCGGTGTGCAGGTTTTCACCTCAGCCACCCTTTTCAGCCGTAAATCTCTCACTGAGGAACACAGAAAAATACAGACTGCTGTTGAGTTATGGCTGACATTCAGATGAAATGCAGAACAGTACAGAGCCAGTCGCATGTCATAACACAAAAAAAGAATACTATTGGCAAGCTAAACCAAGCAGACGTTTTACTGAGAGTTTCTGAGTAAGGTTTCTGGATTATGCAGCCTGCACTTAGATTAAAAATAACAATTTTAAATAAGCATTCAAGCAATGTGATGTTTTTACTTCACACCTCCACAATGAAAACACAGACTAATAAAAGAAAAATTGGGAGAATACAGTAACATCCCATATTATCTTGTACTTAAGAATAAAAAGGAAGCGATTGTCAAAGCATAATGGCCATTGTTCAAAAACTTTTACTGCCTATATACAAGTTATATCTCACAAAAAAAATAATTTTCAGGTAATTTTCTTCATCATCTTTTACTGATTTCTTGCCAATTGTTGGACATTTACTTTTTTCACTCTGTTTTTGAAAAAAAATAAACCAGCCTGCACAGGTTTCAAAGAGTCAAAAATATGTGAGAGGTGTTTAAACGCAGCACAATAAAACTGTTATTGAACCAGGTTTTAAAGGGTTAACCCAGACACACAACAGTAATCATTTTTCTGACTGTTGATCAATTCAACCTTTCTGTAAAAGGTTATAAAAAAAACCCAAATTTGATTACCTTAACAGTATCTATCCTTAAATGCTTTTTAGGATATTTTCAAGAACATTTTCACCAAATTTAAGACTTATGGTAGAGGCAGGTTTTATGTAGAAATATGGTTATTACAGTGAGTTATGTTAATCTACATTTTGCCAACTAGTTAGTATAAAGTAACGTATTAGGTTCGGTGTTAGGTTTAAAGATTTGTAACTTAAAAAATGTGAACTAGAGCTCAACTCATTTTGACAAAAATAAATAAAGAAATGGATCAATTAAATTAAATATTTATGGTAATTAAGACCACACACATTTAAATGTATGCCTTTTAAGGCCTAATATTTATAACATTGCATTCAAGACATTTTAAGATTTGATTACCTACAGATACCATTTTTGAGGGAAAAATAAATAAATATGTATATATGTATGTGTGTGTGTGTGTGTGTGTGTGTGTGTGTGTGTGAAGTAAGTAAGTAAATAAATAAATTAATTAAAACAACATTTTTAAGCCGATAAGAACAGGTACAATACAGCGTTGCACCATCACTGTCAGATGTCCTAAGCAACGATCTTCAAAACACTAAGACGGCATTGTGGAACTGTGTGTTTTGTTTTGTTTTGTTTTGTTTTAGGAAATTGCACCTTCAATTTAGTTATGTAATTATTTGAGGAGCAAAATAACATTTTAAAATGAAGAAAACTCAGGTACTCACTGTAGTACTTCAAAGTAGGTATGAGGTATTTTTGAGGTCTTGAAGTCTTTTTGAGAAACAAAGGGTAAGTAACAGACTAAATTGTGGGCCTGTGCGGTTTGTCTTGTTTGCCGTCAGTGATACAAATTGGTGCTGCTGCTGCCTAAAGTGACTAACTAGTATAAAGTTGAGATACCTGCAGGGGGAGGCTGGAGCTTTTTCTGCTTGGTGAAGCCAGATTTCTCAGTGGTTTGATGCAGATCAGCCTGTCCCTCCTTTGAAGTTGCTTCAGTCTTGTGCTGAGATTCTGATTTTGTCGTTGCCTCTGAGGTGACTGGATGAAAGTCTTTAGCTTCAGACGTCTCTGTGGCTTCAGATGGAGCTTGGATCTCAGGTTGAATCTTGGCAAGAGCCGCTTTGGCCTTAATTTCCTCCACCCTGCAGGACGACCTCTGAAGCAGGGCTCTGAGCTTCTGCTGTTGGACCTCCTGCAGGCCTCCGCTGGGACCCCACTGAAATTCCAGGAGCATCGCTGAATCTGGGGAGGGAAAGTTTTTCACAAGTTTGAACTATTCTGACTGAAAAAGTGTTGCCAAAAGAAAAAAAAAGATTTTTGTGGATAGCTTTTGTTAAAACCAATTTGGTGCAAGACAGCTTTATTTGTATAACACATTTCATACAACAGGACGATTCAAAGTGCTTTACAGAGCAAGAAAACATAAAACATATTGAAGGATACAGATTTACTATAAGAGTTAAGAGATCAGATATAAAAGGTAACATTAATTACCACATGATTTACAAACTTTTTTAAATGAAAATCACCATTCAAAACAGCAGAAGTGCAGACAAAAGGTTAAATTTATGACAGCACTTGTTCTTAGTCTATTTTTGTTGTTATAAAAGCCACAATAATGTGTCTATTTGTTTGAACTGGAACATGCGTATGAACTCTGCCTCCTTCTCTGCTCTGGCTGGCAACTTGTGAAAGGTAGGACAAGCTGCTTTAACACAAATTATTACTTTGTGTCGATTTTTGCTCGTCATGTTTAAAATATATATTAGGCAGGATGTTCCTAAAAGAAAAAAATACCCATATAGTGTAGAATAAACAGAAGAAATTCCTCTAAATCCTCACTTATGATACACAGTATTTACAGTGTATTTATCTGCCGTGACTCTGCTTGTATATTTTTAATTTTTTTTAAAATTTTGCTGTGGTCAGGGCTATGGATAAGCCAGAAAAAAAGAGTTCCTATTCTTGTGATCAAAAATTATCTGAAGCTGTCCTGTAAAGCCTTTCAAATAAATAAATATAATAAATGAATAAATAAATAATACCAATTTCTAGTCTAAGTCCTACCCACTTAAATAAATGAGGATACAGCACAGGAAAAAAAAATTAGGTTACAGCACCGAAAAATTCAAATACAGCGAAGGGAAATGCCAAATGGACAAAGCTCGTCCCAAAACAAGGCTAAGGCCTTGACAGTAATGTCTGGAAATGATTACTTTATTTTATTTTCCTGGGTCATCGCTCCTGTATCCTTTGCCTTCTAACCTTACTTATTCCCTTATTTTTTTTTTTATTGTTTTTAAACTTTCAACTGTACACTCCTTGTTTGGCCATCATGATTTTATTCATTGTTTCTGACATACTCCTTACTCCTATATGCTGTGTTTTTTTTTTTAAGATTCTGTTTGAGCGTTCTTGCCTTTAATTGATCGTGAAAGGGGGAGAGAAAAAGGGGATGACATGCAGCAAAGGGCTGAGGCTGAAATCGGCCCCCGGCCACTGTGGCGAGGACACGGCCTCTGTACATGGGGTGCCTGCTCTATCCACTGAGCCATCAGGCGTCTACTGTCTGCTGTTCATTTGTAAATGTTTATACGCTCTGTAGACTGTTGAAGCCAAATGGCCCTTTGGGATATAAAAGTTGTTTGAATTGAATTGAAGCAAAGCTGGAGTTGACTTTCACTTTCACTGGCAATAAACTTCAGCTGGCACTTCTGCATGGTATACCTTTAAGTCAGAAGCAAATTTCCCCACAACACATGCAGCCTCCCATCTGTAATATATATCACATATATTCATATAGTCTGAACTGCTATGATTTTACCTCGATTCGTTTGTTTCTCGTCCTCAGGAGTCTCATCCACTGACATCGAGGATTCCGACCCCTTGAGAAGACAAAGTTTGTGTTCAGAGATCAGAAAGACACTTTAAGTCAAAAAGTCAAAAACATGTTCAGTCACCTTTGTCTCTTGGCCTTTCTGTCCCTCTTCCCTCACTTCGTCCTCCACGGCGATGGTCGTCTCCTGGTCCTGCAGTGTGGTGTCTGTCAGGCTCACCAGTGTTATGTCGGACTGCTCCAGGATCCCCTTCTCACCTGC
>NW_024610568.1:0-4754 GCF_008729295.1 Plectropomus leopardus
GTACAGTGGTTTGTTTACATGACATTACAGAAGTGCATATTTAATACATTAAGTGGGGACACTTGCTGGCTGTTAGGACACGCTGTTAGGCCTTACATGTTTACAAAGGAAAATATTTTTAACAGGCATTATAACCGAAAGGAGATTAAAATATGTTAGATTTTAACAGATAGTACTGCTTAGAGAGCCACGAATGGCATCAGTTTGAAACACTGCAGGTAACAATGTTATATAAGGCACTGGAAAGTCACAAGGGGGACAGGACGTGGATGGGTCCAACATACCTCAGACTTTCACCTGGAAGCACCGAGTTTGTTTCCCGTTTGAATTTCAAACCAAACCATGATTTTTTGTTTTTTAAACCTAACCACATTCTTTTGTTGTACAATGAAATTAATGTCAGTGTGAAGTGTTTTACCTACTGTATGCATCGAACGAGCAGAAATTGCATATTTCCTGTAAAAACATACGTTTTTTCATTTTTTTTGAAGAGACACAATACATATTACAGATGTTGATTAAACACGGCATCCCAGAACATTAACAACATCTACAGGAGGATACCCAGTGCGTCATATTTAGATGTCCACAGACAAAACAGAGATATTTGACGAGTTGGGAGGAGACTGTGTTGCGGACAAATATGATAGTTGTATCTTTTCTCATCACCTCTCAGCAAGAAAGTAATAAAACATATTTTCCGAAATGTCCGAAATGTGTTATTTGTTTAACCCTTTGAAACCTGAGCAAATTGGCTTTATTTCTTTCAAAAACATGGAAAAAAGCAATGAGCAAATCTAGAAAAATTTCCCCCAAAAATAGCAAAAAAAGTAAAAAGTAGAGTATAGAAAAATGCCTAAAAACTAGAAACAAAAAAAGTTATTAAAAACACATAAAAAATACACTTGTCAGTGCTCTCTGGTGGACAAACTATGTAATGGTGCCACTCTTCCTAAATGATCTCAAACGTATCGTTGGTACTGAAGTATACAATGATATCAATATACAGTGTAAGTGATAAGATCAAATTTAGAAATACTTTGTGCTCTTATAGGTAAACTTTCAACTTTAAAGACCTGTAATATCAAAAGAATAGAGCATGGACATATGTTGGGTGGAAGAAAGGGAGAAGGAAAGAAAAAAGTTTATGTATGAGCTCAGAGGAGATATAAATGGACACAGAGAGGCAACAAACTGGGCAAATTGGGACCGCCAGCTCGAGCAGATGCAGGAAGTGCAGAACCTCGGAGAGTGTGGATATTTGTCGAAGCATGAAACTGTTTTCTTGACTGAGGAGGAAGTGTAGCCATGTTTTGCTTGGACTCAGACCGAGCATGGACGGCAAAAATAGGGACGTAATTGAAAGTCAAAGAGCAGGGCTGAAAAATGCGGCCTTATCTTGTATGTTTGTTCACCTGGTTAGCGGGGTTAGCAAGTGAAGGACATGAGAAAAGAGGCAGAGAGGAGGGAGGGGGAGAAAACACAAAGTCCAGCGCTGATTATACTCAAGACAAACTGTAGCAGAGTAAACATTTTGGAGTTAATGCATCAAAAGTAGAGATTAATGGATGTGTGTGTGTGTGTGTGTGTGTGTGTGTGTGTGTGTGGGCCCAAACAGCTGCTTCCTAAGTCAGTCAAGACACACAAAGAGAAGCAAAGAATGAAAAAAAAAAATAGAAAGAGAAAAGCCTGGGACAAAGAGGAAAAGTTTCAGAATGAGTGTAGATAAAAGGAGAGAAGATTAAAGACATCAGAAGGCAAAAATGGAAAAGAAATGAGAGGGGAAAGAAATTGAGAAAAGAAGAAAAAGTGAGGAAAGAGAATTTAGAAAAAATTTGGTTCAGACCGAAACGTGGTTTCAATCAGCGCCAAGGTCGAGAAGAAGGATGTTTGATGGTCGTAATCGAGAGACTCCACCGACCGATGCTCTGCTCAGGAATGCGCTCGTACACACACATACACACAACACACAAGGCTCCTATTAGACTGTGGTTCCCCTGGTTTATATCCAGCAAAGCCACCTCAAGCAAATACTGTACATAGTGACATGGAAATATTTGATCGAGCCGGTCTGTGATGTATGAATGCATCGAAATCCCCTGAATGCTGAGATGCCTGAACAAAAAACCCGGCTCAAAGCTGCAGCAGAAAGATGAACGAAGCTGACGTTTTAATGCAAAAATGCAGTTGTATAACAAACTGGAGCTGTTTCCCTGCCAAGAGTGATTGAGTCTGGTCTACTGATGTCTTGCTGCAGGATTTCTGGGTATTGAGATTCAACAGTTTTTATCTCCAGGCCCCCAGGAAAGCAGCTCAGCTTTTTTCTTATAATTTTTCCCAGTGGCCACTCACAGCATTACAGAGAAATAATCCCCCGAGTGCCAAAAAACAACACACTCTCACCCCAACTTGTCGAATATCGATGCTTGGTCTCTGCCATTAATGTCTACATAGGACATATAGGAATCTTACAGCATCTGTTGTTGCCATTCCAGGACGCCGTGTCAAAAAATGCCTGTTAAATGCACTGCCTCTTTTTAAAATAGACTTTCACAGGAAATGTACAGTTTCTGCTTGTTAGATGCATGAAATAATCTTAGTAAAACAACTCTATGCATTGAGATCACACAATAGTCGCCACTGTTCTTGCCCGCCAGCCTTCTCATTAGTATATTTTATCTGTGCAGATAAGCATTAGTGTGATTTTGTTCTATTAAACTGACACCAGTGGAAATATATTTTCACTTTTAGTGTGAATTTTATTTAAAAGGCTCTTAGATTGAACTTGTTTATACCTGTAGAGTGTTTTGTATTTTGTTTGGTTTAAAGGATCCCTATTATGCTAATTTTTGAAACAGTCTGTCTGAGCTTATGTCCCGCCCCCTGAGAAGTCTGCTCCGATTGGCCGGCTGGCTCTCTCTATGCACATTATTTTCTATTTGTTACATGGTGATATCACCAAGTTATGGAAGTAAACACTGACACTCGAACGAGCTGTTTCAGGCGGCTTAGAGTGTCTTCTGAGGGAGAGAGAGCTCCCTTTGGCTTGGACTTTGGGCTTTTATTACTCTAAGACTTTTTACAAGGACAAAAATGCTACACAAAACAATTAAGGACCCCTTTAATAGACTGATGGGGCCAAAATGAGGAGTGTTGTCTTACCTTTGTGAGCATGGCTGCGCTCCTGCTGTTTGCCAGCTGGTAAATGAGCAGATCTTGCATCCAGTCATTGCAAAGCTGTTCACAAGCTTCTGGGGATTTGTAGCTTTTAAATTCAGCAAAGTGAATGCACTCAGTCTAGAAACGAGTGAAGGTAGTGCATCAAGGTCTGTAATCCAGTCGCTGGCTGCTAGATCATAGTCTGTGTTGATCATAATTAATTTGTCCAAATACTGTTGCTTGGGAGTCACGTTCTTCACAGGTCTTTGTTCCCTTCTCCATCAGATTTGACCAATGTAACTTTTTAGC
This sequence comes from Plectropomus leopardus, assembly GCF_008729295.1. Classification (NCBI taxonomy): domain Eukaryota; kingdom Metazoa; phylum Chordata; class Actinopteri; order Perciformes; family Serranidae; genus Plectropomus; species Plectropomus leopardus. Next base: position 3,469 of record NW_024610568.1, read on the forward strand.
CAAATAAAGCAAAAAGTAAGCAGGTAACCACTGCAGCAGGTTCCTCACAAGATGGCACACTAGTCCCAAAATAGACTTTTTCATGCAATCAGTAGAGATATTTCCCTCAGGTTTTGGTCACAAATGTGTTCAAATCTGTATTAGTGAGCACTTCTCATGTCCCAAGATAATCCCTCCACCTGACAGGTGTGGCTGATTACATCATTACTTCACAGGTGTGCTTTGGGATGGTCACAATTAAAGGACACACTAAAATGTAACGCTTTATTACACAGCACAATGAAACAGATGGAGCGTGCCATTGGCTGCTCACTGCAGAAATGTCCTTCAGAGCTGTTGATCATGAGCTCAATGTTCATGTCACCATCATGAGACGTCTCCAATGTTTTGTCCCAGAATTGAGCAGTACATTGCTCCCTCAAAACTTGTGACATCTGTGCCACTGTGTAGTGTGCTCAAACTGCACATTTTAGCCTTTTATTGTGACCATCCCAACACACACCTGCGCAGTAATGGTGCTGTTTAATCAGACACACAGATGGATGCATTATCTTGGAAAAATTTGCAATTAAAATTCGACAGTAGTCTCTTGAGTGCTTAAAAAAAAGGCTTTGAGGTGCCTGGTGGCTCAGTGGATAGAGCAGCGCCCCATATATAGAGGCTGTATCCTCACTGCAGTGGCTATGGGTTCGAATCTGGCCTCAGCCCTTTGCTGCACATCGCCCCCTTTCTCTCCCCCTTTCACTCTCAAAGAGTCCAGTCTATTCAAGGCAATAAAAGCCCCAAAAAATAATCTTAAAAAAGTCTTTGATCTTTAACCCTTTGAAACCTGAGCAATTTGGCTTGGTTTTCTTGAAAAAAACCCCCCAAAAAAAACATGCAAAGAAGGCAATATGCAACCCAAAAATTAGCAAGAAAATAATTAATAAAAAAAAAGTAAAATAACAAAAACTGGAAATTAAAATTTAAAAAATGAATAAAATATATAATATTTTTGTAGCCTAATTAAAAAAAAAAAATTAAATATATATTCAGTGATATATGTTTTTTTGTCACATTTACAGAGTTTTTGCTGATTGCCTTTTTCCCGTGTTTTTTTGAAAGGAATGAAACCAGTTGTTTATGTTCAAAAGCTGTAAAGGCTTGTTAAAGGTGTCTGAGTGCAGCACAAGGAAACTGATGTCAGTCCAGGTTTCAAAGGGTTAACTTAAACCTGTAAAAAATGGGAGCAAAAAAAAGAAAAAATGTTGTGCTTCAATTTTTGTTCAATGTACAATTCATCTTGG
>NW_024610569.1:0-2538 GCF_008729295.1 Plectropomus leopardus
TTTTTTTTGTATAAAGTCTTATTGATTGATTTTACAAATAGTTCAAATTACAGTAATTACAGAACTTCACTGCTATGCCCTTTAATGAAAATAGTTATTGACTTCAATACACTATTGTACTGAAAATAACCAATGGCAGTTATAACAGTTTCAGCAGGCTATTTGCAGACTGTTGGTGCATAACATCATGAGGTTAAACATAATTTTCCCTTTTTCTATCTCTCGTTTCTTTTAAAAACAAATTTCCAGGTTGTTATTTAAATGCTTGTGAAAGGCAGCACAAGAGGACTGAAATGGTGGACAGTAATTGTATGAGTTATTTTACCTAAATGTTATACTTTTTCTGTTATTTAGTCGGTTGCATGTGTTGCATGTTTACACCAGAGGTCTGTGAGAAACAGCATTTCAGTCCCGTCTATGTCATGTACATACAGCAGAACTGACAATAAAGTTCACTTTTTGACTTTGATCAATAAACTATTTTAAAAAATAGACAAACGTATAACCTCACCTGGAGGTGAGTTGGAGATGTCCAGAGGGTCTTCAGCTCCCACAGCACACCTTTCCTGCATCCTGAGCTGGTCGGGGACACGGAGGTACAGTGGCTCAATCCATAGGTCAGTCCATTTTACTCCAGTGTTGAGGCAGATGTTTGGAGACATTTGACTGACGATTGTGAACCCATGAAGGAGGTGAACCCATGGTGGAGGAAAGAATTGGGCTGCAGAGGAGGCCTCTCAGGCTTAGCTACCGAGGGAACTCTGACTCAACAGGCCCCGAAATCATCAGTCTGCTTGACCTTGCAGACCTTTTCCAAGCTGATTCGGTCTGGAGGAGAACTGCTGACCAAAGCTGGGAAACTCCTGAGCACGTGCGATGCGCCCTCCATGAAGACAGTTTCTGCAGGAATACAGCATCACAACAGATGGCTCCAAGGCATCTGGTCCTTGTGTGGCTGGACTGACAGCACTGTCTGCAATTCAGAGCACTATGTCACGCCATATTTCTCAAAACTAATGTAAACAGTTTTTGGGCTTTTCTAGCTCACATGATGCTATGTTATGAGCTTGTCAGTAGGAACTGGCTCCCTCATGATGCAGCAGGAGCTACAAGAGCTGTTATTGCATCACAGAAACAATTCAAAGTTGAGTGGATCATCCAGAAGTTTTGAATCCATAATTTCTCTGTAAAATCATCAGCTCCCAGAAATCCCTCATGCGTGGCAGCTCCCACGTATAAGGGGCTTGCCTCTCCATTATCGCTCACAGAACACGCCTACGTCGTTTTGGGTTGGAAATAATGACGGCTAGTGCGGTGGCTACAACAGAAATAAACCTGCTGATGTTTTTGAACAACATTCATCGCCTTGCTTCTTGAAATGTTATCATCGGAGGAGAAGTCACATAACATAACTAAAAGTAAATGCAATTTTTGCGCACATGTGTAATGGATTTGTGACTTTCATGATTGAATCTTTGTGTGGTGAAGCAGTGGAGCATCCCATCTGGTGGCTTCTCAAAGTGCATCCTGGACGCTCATTAAAATGACATCACTCAGCTGCCCACATCACCTGTTCACCCTAAAGCAGCTTCAGCTCAGCACTTCACTGCACGGGTTGATGAGTTGCCATCAACAAAACCTTAGAAAACATTTTATAATAACTGGGCCTGGGTGTTTGTTTTTGTTTTTAAATTTAAAAAACAAACATTAAATCAAAGTTAAACAGACATCTGTTATTAGCTAACTTTTTTCACACTTTATTTTTAAAATATTGTTATTTCACATGGCCTAAATATAAGCTATGTCTTCATGTATGTATGTATATTTACTGGAAATCTGAAAAAAAGGACAATTCTGAAAAATGTTTTATTCATCTCACCCAATGCCAAGAAAAATGGCACCAAAACCATGAAGTGGGGTCTGATGTTCACACCTCTACACTATAACCGCAACCACAACAAATACCGAACACAGTTGTGATGAAATAAATTATCATGTAGAGCCTTCTTTACTCAGATTTTCCTGTTTAAATTTAAAAATTGATGCCTTTATCAAAGTCAAATGTGAGAGCAAACCGTGAGAGCAACATGAACTTTCCTCAGCTCGTTTTTTGACATTTCGTTCGGTGAGTTCCACAATAATCAGACAGTGAGCTCATGCAACTGAAGAGACTTATTGAATCACTGCATCACAGACCCTTTAAAGCTAAGGGGAAAATCCAATGAGGAGTCTAAAAATAGCAGAAATGTCCTCTGAGACAGAGCACCAGTGATGGCTGAGACTTATATGTTCCTCATGTCTTATACCGTCCTCTCTTTGGACGTTTACAGGACATGCTTTGAGTGTAAGACTATATACTGTCATGTTGTTGTTAGTGTTGTATAAGTGCTCCTCTGTGCTGCAGAGCTCACTGTGAGGGAGCACTGCAGAGAGCAACTTTTCCATGATTTTGGAGCAAATTTTCAAGACCATACATTCTTTGAAATAACAGTCGATGCTCCTTATCACTTCTGTTTTCATTACTATATAATAGTTGTT
>NW_024610570.1:0-3528 GCF_008729295.1 Plectropomus leopardus
TTTTTTGGCGAATAATTGCTGCGTTTCCAGCTGCTTGTTAGCCTTTCTATGGAGACATGCTGCCACAAAAAACTGCGTTACTGAAACATAAAGTTTTGATAAAACCGCTGCATAATAATGTGCAAACTTAACGTCTTCTAGGCTGCAGAGACGTACAATGCCGGCATTTTGTGGGCTGCATTTTATTATATTCCCCTGTATTTCACCTGTTGCTGTATGCATTTTAATATTAAGCACATGAAGTTAAAGGGAAGTCAAATGTGCTCTAAAGGTAAAACTGCCTCACCTGACCTGATTTGACCCTGAGAAGTCAAATTTATTTATTTATTTTTTCAGTCTCTACGCTAACTTTTTGACATATTGTTGCATTTTCTTGTATTTTATCTAAAACGCTATTCTTTGCAATTCATCTGCATGCTTACTTGTATTCATTAAATTGTATTTACTGCACCTTGACTTTAAGATAAACTAAAAATACAGGTCCAAAAAATAGTGAGTTTCTCAATAACTCTGAAAAAATGTGTAAAACGTGTTGTCTTAAGACGTCAGAATGATTATCTGTATGTTTTAGAGGCAGCACAGAGAGTGCCTGCACACACTTGTGATTTATTAGTTATTATGATTATATTCTGCTGCATGTTCCTTGTGGCTGTTTGCATTGTAATGTGATGAGCTCTCAGGGTCAAATAAGGTCAGAGCACACTTCATTACGTTACAGTGCAAACAGCCACAAGTAACATGCAGCAGAATATAATGAAATATATGCATATGTGCAGGTACTCACTGTGCTGCCTCTAAAATATCCTCTTTTTAACATGTTATCATGTATTAATAACAGTAATTAAAGTTATCAGGACACTAACAGTAACTGTTACTGCAGCACCAGTTTAAGTAAAATTAAATGAATGCAGCATGCATAGAGGAATATATTAAATAAAACAGGAGAAAATGCAACTATAAGTCAGTGAAAAAGGACATTTTTACACATTATTTTACAGTAATAACACCTTTATTAGAGTAATTAAGACACTGACAAAAACTGACCTGTAAACTCAAGATGCTTTATGTTGAAATCAAATAAATGCAATATGTAACAGGCACAGATAAAAAAGGAATAAAATATAGGAAAATGCAACAATAAGTCAGTTAAAAGTTGTTTAGAGACACTCTGCACTCACTCTGCTGCCTCTAAAACATACAGTTACACCTTATTACCCTCGTTTTTATTCCTTATTCTGTTTAAGCAACACATTTATAGTTATTAAGACACTAACAGTAACTCTTTGAGCTGCGGTGAAGCCTCTAAAACACTAACAAGTCAAAATGATTTATTCTGCATTCATTTTAATGTAATGCTTAAGGTAGGAGGTAGATTTACTGGTCATTTTTAAAACAATATACATATAAAAACTTAAAAAAACATAAAAAAAGCAACAAACATCTGCTTCAGCGCACAATTTTTGAATTAATTGTAAACGTAAACAAGAGAAAAAATGCTGTAAGCTGAAGTTTTATCTTATCCTTTAACCTAAATGTTTTGCCACTTAAAGTTTTGAGTAGTTTTTAGTAAAAAGAGATGACAGCAAACAAAACGAAGCTCATTTTCTACATCTTATAAACACAGGTGTAGATTTCGGGGTTTGTGCAGAGGGCACGTCCTCAATATTTATAACATGTGCAACTGGCTCCCCAAATTAAAAAAACATGGAAGTGACAGAGGACTTTTGACAAAACTGAAGACATTTATAAATAGTTTCTGGTGGACGACCTCCAATCGTCCTGTTTCATTGACAGTTTTATTAAAGTTATCAAGATCGCAGCTTTTGACCTCAGGTGCACTCTGAGTTATTCGAAACAGCAGAAGTTCAGCTGAGAGTTTTCCTCTTGATTTAAGTATTTTTAACCAGCTGATTATATTTATGAATGAAATGTGAACTTTTTTGCAGCTTTAGCTCTGAAACTGATCCCCTAAATGTTATAAATGAGCTTCTTTTAGCTGCTGACTCAGAAATATGAACCTTTTAGACCTTAAGCTGCTCAGACACGTGTCTTTAATTAGTGTCCTCATTGACATCATCTTTAGCAGTAGTTTTAGTTTTAGTTTCCTCTGTGTTTGGAGTAAATTAAAGAAAAAGCATCAACTTACAGAAACTCCTGGACATCCTCAGCAAAACTTATCTTCTTAACTCCAAAAAGTCAACTTTTTATAGAGCTGATGTGTCTGATAGAGCTGAGATGAGTGCCGTCTGTCAGTGACACGCCGGGAAATGAGAGTGAAAGCTGAGATAAAAAAACACACTCACGGTGATTCAGCTGCAGCTCCGGCTCAGATGAAGTCCAGGAAAAAAAAGGAGGAGAAGAAGAGGAGTCGAGCCCGCTGCCTCCTGAGGCTGACTGAATGTTAGCTTGACTGGATCAACAGGTTATTTAGAGAATAGGCAGCACACACACACATCTCACCACACACAAGGCAGCGCAGGGAAGGGAAGGTCGCTGCACACACACCCTCTGAATGGGTGGAGTTTGGTTGTGATTGGCAAACACACAAACACACACACGGGAGACCCTTGACGGGAGTCGGTGTTTCCTCTGCAGCTCCATCAAATGTCAGCGGGGTTTGCTTTCAAAGTGCAGAGCTGTTTCGGTGCGTGCTGTGCACCGTGAGCTATGCGCTATATATGTCAAACAGGCGACACTTCAACGCCTGCTTTTACAATAACGGGATTGATTTACTCTGTTCACTTTGACTTTTTGGGGAGCTTAAATCGCACATTAAATAATGAGCTGCGACAAATCCGGCAGTGCACATTTTATCTGTGAGCATCAGGAGACGCGTTTCCTTTTTAGTCATCTTAAAGTCATTATTTAGTCATCGTTTGGCTCTGCAGGAAAGAGACAGTAAATCAGACCCACATGTAGATGAGTAACCGTTATTTAACCTGGGAAGTTTCACCGACTGCTCTGTTCTCCTTTTCAGGGAAGCCGTGACACAGTTACTCACACCTGGAGGCTGGACACCAGTAAAACCAGTCTGAGCTAATGGTCCGAGGTTACAGGAAATGCCTGCAGTGAGTGTGGTAAAGAGGAAAGACTTGGACCTTTAACCTTTATTGTGTAATTATGACAATCTCTGATAAGAGTGAAATAGAGGAGCTGTATTTACAATCAATCAAACGAAATGATTGTTTTCACTGTTTTTAACAGACACACTGTCAGAATATAGATGCAGAAAGAGTCATGAACAAACAAACAAACAAATAAACAGACAAACAAAATACAATCCAGACACGGCAGAGTAGACCTCAGCTGTTTTGTTTTAATCTGATGAATTTAAAATTGTTTGGAAATATGCAGAAAAGATCTTTAGATGCAAACATCGGGAAAAAAGTCCAACCCGGTGAGAAATGTGCCACAAATTGGAAAAATTTTTAACTAAAAAAATATTTTAAAAAAGAAGGGAGAATTATTAAAACATAATCTAAAAAAAATGGGCAAAATGTCCAGAAAACTACCTTTATAAATGTAATA
>NW_024610571.1:0-2596 GCF_008729295.1 Plectropomus leopardus
TTTACTTATTTTTATTATTATTCTTTTAAATTTATTTATTAGTTTACTTATTTTCTCGGGTCATATCTTTTCTTTCTTTTTCCCCCTTTCTTTTACATGGACACATTACTGATGTAAACTTTCTCCAGAGGAATGAGGGGAAATGGACTTTTATAACAACCGCAGAACTCTACTTTTTATTTTATTTATTTATTTATTTTTTCTTTGAGGCGAAACTAATAAGTTTATATATGTTCATAGTCCCTGCCTCCCTGTGATTTTGAAGTACAGTGAAAGTTTTAAAGGACAGACTACCTAATTTACTGAGAACCAGTTACCTTAGTTCACAGCTTTAAAGGTTAATACCTCTTGTTGTTTGTTTACCGAGGTTAATATAGAAAAATCAGCTATCTTGCCTATTACCCAAAGATTGAAACATAATTTATAGAATTATTTTGAACGCACCTTTATACCTTGATGATATCTGATGGCACTCTCATCGGTTATTTATAATTTTTCTTTCTAGGCTAACAGCATTGCTTTTCATAGTACTGCCACTCAGTTATTTGGACGCTGACTAAGAAACAGTCTTCTTGTATGGTTTTGCTTGGATACTTGTAAAACAGCGGCCCACCAAACTCAACCCTATTTTTTTATGTTTTCTATGGAAATGTTTTTCACAAAGACAGAGCTTGAAGTGCAGAGTTTAACAAAGCACAAATGAATAAAGGTACTAGCCGAGAGATAGGGACTACAGGTTTGCACACACGCGATTGGAATATTGTTTCTTCTTCCTTTTATTTATTTACTTATTTTATTTTATTTTCTATTTTTATTTATTTTTTCTTTCTCCCCCCCTCCTTCCACCAATGTTTCCTGCCACTACGCATCCCTCAGACAATACATCACCTTGTTCTCACTAATCCATTTTGCATCTCCACTTACTATTCCCCTAAACAAATATGAATAACAATCTCAATAAGGGGATAAACAATGCCACTAAGTTTATATCCTGGAATGTAAAAGGAGTCAACAACTCTGTTAAAAGGCAAAGAGTTATATCCCACCTGCAGCAGTTGAAGGTAGATGTTGCATTTTTACAAGAAACGCATCTCTGCAATGCTAATGTTTCCAGCCTTAAGCGAAACTGGGTTGGTCAAGTGTTTCATTCCAAATTTAATACCAAAGCAAGGGGAACGGCCATTTTAATTAACAAAAATATCTCTTTTCACTCCCAAGAGGTAATTAGTGACCCTAACGGGCGGTACATCATTGTTGTTGGACAGCTCTTCGCCAACCCGGTAATTCTAGTGAACTTGTATGCACCAAACTGCGACGACAGTAATTTTTTCGAAAAACTATTCTTGACAATACCAAAGATTGATAATGGGTACCTCATAATAGGAGGAGACTTTAACCTCGTACTGGATGTTACCCTTGACAGGTCATCAACCAACCCCCAGAATCTTATTAAGTCAGCGGGAGTTGTGAGAGACTTTATGGGTCAGTGCGGCCTTTCGGATGTTTGGAGGTTTAATTTTCCCCACGCCAGAGCTTATTCCTTTTTTTCAAACGTGCATCATACTTACACCCGCATAGATTATTTTTTACTTGACAATAGACTGTTACCCAAGGTTAGAATGTGTTCATATACCAGTATTGTGATATCAGATCATGGCGCCATTCTCTTTGACCTGGACCTCCCAAACCGCCCTCCCTCAAATAGGATTTGGAGGCTCAACCCCCTCCTATTATCGGACGAGAAATTTGTAGAATTCATTTCATCCCAAATTGACCTTTTTATGGAGACAAATACCTCCCCAGAGATTTCACATGCCACGTTATGGGAGACTCTTAAAGTATACATTCGAGGACAAATCATAGCCTACACCTCCACACTTATAAAAGAAAAAAAATCAAAATTACAAGATATCTCTCGACAAATATCAGAGATTGACTTAAAATATGCTCAAAGCCCCACCCCGGATCTGTATAAAGACCGCCTAAGACTACAAACTGAGTTTGATCTGTTAACTACTGATGAGGCAACACGTCTCATTATGAAGGCTAGGCACAACACCTACGAGTTTGGGGACAAAGCGAGTAGACTACTAGCTATGCAAGCTCGCCAGGCAGCTGCCTCTCGCTCAATTACAAAGATTCAATCACATACGGGTGAGATACTGACAGACCACGGTGACATAAATAACACTTTCTTGCGATTCTACTCTGACCTTTACACATCGGAATGCAGTAATGACTCCGACCTCCTTCATAATTTCTTTGAAAATTTGACTCTCCCTGCTGTATCTGAGGACCAAAATACCAAACTGAGTGCGGACATTTCAATTTCCGAAATTGTCACGGCTATAAAATCTATGCAAAATAACAAATCACCTGGCCCTGACGGGTTTACATGTGAATTTTATAAAAAGTTTGCCCTGCAATTAGCACCAACACTTCAAGCAATGTTTAAGGAAGCACTCTCACTGGGGACTCTCCCTATGACGCTGAGACAAGCCTCAATCTCCCTACTGGCAAAGAAAGATAAAGAGCCGCTTTTGTGCTCGTCATATCGACCAATCTCTTTGCTAAATGTTGACTTTAAAGTATTATC
>NW_024610572.1:0-1692 GCF_008729295.1 Plectropomus leopardus
ACCAAAACAGGAAAAAATGTCTAGGGAAAAGGAAAAATTGCTTACAATTATGCCACACAATTTTACATTTTAAGCACTTTTTTTGTTTGTTTGTTTTTTGTTTTTGTTGTTTTGTTTTTAACTTTTTTTTTGCTCATTTTTCAGTAATGTCTTCTGTTGATGGTCATTGCCTTCTTACAATGTTTTTGAAAGAAAACAAGCCAATTTGCTCAGGTTTCAAAGGGTTAAATCTCAGCTAACTACTAGTATAGTTGTATACACGGAGCAGTTGAGAAGGGAACACGTATATTTATTTGCATCTTCTTTTGCTGAAAATGTGCACTTCATTTGGATGGAAACCTGTTGTCTGAGTTTCAAGGACCAAAAACAGTCAGATATTTGCTTGACTATGCACCATGAGTGTGAGTTTATCTTGGCTATCTAAATGTTTAATAGCAGAGAGATTAATTTTTTTGGCAAACTGCATTCCTTCTATTCCTAAATGAATAAATAGATAACAGGACAGGAGCTGAATCTATCATTCCCCCTCATGGACTTCTCTGGGCTCTTTCTTCTGTCATCTGCCACCCTCAGCAGGTGTTTCTCTTCCTGCACCATGAGACCAGCTTACAGGACAGACTCAGCTAATGACCTGCACCAGCTATCAGTTAATGATGGGAGAAGACCACAAATTGGTCCCAGTGTCCCCTCATTTTCTCTTTTCCCCGTCACTCTGTCTCCATCTCAGTCTTTCACTGACTCTCCGCCAGCCTCTTCATGGTCATCAATTCCTCTATCCACTTGGGATTAGCCAATTAACCTATAGCTGGTGTAAATGTGCCAAGCAGAGAGATGAACAGCGCCAGTGCCTTGCTCTTTCTATCTGTGAGTGTGAGAAAAGGGAGAGCTTGTTTCTGTTGCTCTTGGTGAGTGAATGTCAGAGTTTTCTTCGTTGGCATTAATTAGTGAGAAAAGCATCTGCTGCAAATGCAACCACTAGTCCAAAAACCTTTGAAATATCATCTCTTAGAATACAAATTTTAAGAGCAGCGGATGTGGAAAACAACAACAGACAGATATGGGAATATTTCATCATAAACACAAAAGTCAGAGCTGGATGTCTTCTTATTTTCCCCAGTGTTAAAATTAAGACCTGTCTTCAGAAAGAAGGTGACGCAGTGCGTAGGCAGCTCCAGGCAACCTTGTTAATAACAAAGCACTGTCTCATCTGTGGAAATAACACGGAGATAAGCCTGCAACATGACATCTTCATCCTCCCTGACATTATGTTTTATTACTGCTCCATGCCTCCCAGACGGACAGATGGATGGGGGGAAAGGTGGATGGATGCATGGATGAGATAGTGATGAATGGATATGATGGAGATGTGCAAACAATGAGAGAGTGAGCAGCAGCGGAAGAGAAAGACCAGTGAAATCCTTTATAAAGAATTTGTAAGCAAGAGCAATGTTATTTAGAGATTGCGCTATAGGGTGGCTGTCGTCTGTCCGTCCTGGAAGAGGGATCCCTCACTATCCTCTACCGCTCTTCCTGAGGTTTCTTCCTCTTTTTTTTCCCCGTTACAGGGGTTCTTTTTGGGGAGTTTTTCCTTGGGTGATGTGAGGGTCTAAGGGCAGAGGGATGTCGTACACTGTAAAGCCCTCTGAGGCAAACCATGTTTTGTGATAATGGGCTATATAAATAAAACTGACT
>NW_024610573.1:0-3179 GCF_008729295.1 Plectropomus leopardus
TTCTGCAATGCACAAGTCTTAGTGTTGGTTAATAAGATAAACATGAATTCAGAAGGTGGATGGTTGTATTTCTTTGTTTAAAGAGGGTAATAATGGTAAGAATATGCCTTTTGTTGACATCTTGTAATTACTGAATAGACTAAAAACAACAAGAAAGCCTGCAGGATGTAGCAAACTCACCGGTTGGCAGTGCTGGTGGGTGGAGGGTGTTAGCGCCGCAGAGTGTCATATACCGTATACCGCGGTCAAATTGCAGGAAGGTATGAAGGTATGAAAAAGTTGATACATCCCAAGCCTAGATTAGACTCCTGCACTTTCATCAGGTCTATACATACTGTCAACAACATACACATGAAAAGAAAAAAAAGTCAAACTCACACACACAAACCCTCTTACATGCTTTTCAACAGGCCATGTCATTTTTTTGTCCTTTGCATAGCTTTTTCTTCCCCTTGTGCCTCTGCAGCATATGGCACAAGGTAGATAGGCATGTATCCTGTGCTTATGGTCTTCTTCCTCTTTGGAAGTTCATTTTTTAAGCTTCCCCTCTCTACAGTCTCCAAAGGAGAGACATTGGCTTCTGTGTGACTCTGCCAAAGGGATTATTTCACTTCACAAACACACCACACAGACCCAGAAAGTTTAGGATCCTAGTTTCAAACCCGGGAAGGAAGTTGTGGAAAGACTTGTGTGCTTCTGAAAGACATACAAGACATCAGACAGTTGTGTCAGGGAGCGTGGGGTATCTTAAGTGACCTTGTTCTGTTAAGGCGAACTAAGGCATCCTTCCTTATTGTCAAAGCTGATGCTCCCCAGATCACTTCATAATGACATGGACAAAAGGATATGACAACAGCATTGAATGAATTTTCAAATTGTCTCCCTGATAGCAAAATGAGTTTTCCCTGGGTTATCTCTGCTGACGCAAGGTTCCTTATCAAAATTCATTGCCTTATTTTTAGCTTGATTCACTTAAAAAAGAAGGCACAGAGCTTAAGGGCATGTTTTGAAATAAAGCAGACACACTTTTTTATTATGCATTTGGATTCACTTTATTCAAACAGCAGAGACTCTTATAGTTTCCAGGGACTTGTAGGGTTAAAAATACAATATAAATGGCTATAATACTACTGTTTTCCTCTAAATCTGTCACAATCTCTTACAGTGCTTTTTCTTAAAACAAAATGCAAAAGTAGAGTCAGCATCTGAGAGTTTGGGACCTCTGCTCTTGTAGTTTGTGACACGTTTGGCTGACATAGGAACGTCTGTAGAGAGGTTGATATGTGTGTGTGAGAGAGAGAGAGAGAGTGTGTGTGCCCATCAGGACAGTCATCAGTGGGCCATCCATTCGGAGCCCAACAGTATGGCGGAGTGAGATGCTGCCAAAGGAGACTCTAGCCGCTAATTTCGCGAATCAAGGCGCAGAGTGCAAAGAGCAGTCAAGTGTGTGAGAGAGTGCTGGCGAAGTTTTGGTGTTTTTGTGGCTGCAGGTGCACAACAGACAGGGCAAACGGGGGGGATTAGAAAAGTGCAAACTAGGGCTGGAGAAAATCAATTATCACAATATCGATATTGGGGTGATATAGTCGGGTTGCCAATTGATGCTTTCACAAAATATTTACACAATGACATTTTTGATAAATAATCAATAATGTGGATATAATGACTAAGTGGGTACAAGTGAATAATAGAACAACTCTATTAGACAATAGATACTCTCATATCACAATATCTATATTATATCGATATACGGCCCAGCCCTAGTGCTGAGTAATTCATTCACAGTTAAATGTATGACCAAAATGCTGTTTAAAATGCTGTGTGGCTTTTGATAGTTTTGACTTGGACGCTGGTGGTGGCAGCGGGCCAGCAGGCCTTTGCGGTCCTTCAATAGAGAGAGAGCTGCATTGCAAGTCACAGCATGGAATAAAAAGAAAGGGTTTAGGGCAGTGAATGTGGGCAGAAAAAACGAGGAAAGAGAAAGAAATGAGAGGTGCTGTGAACTGTTCTTTTGAGATGGCTTTTAAAAAGTGGGTTTTGTCAGTAAAAGGATTTTTTTAAAAACATTTATTTTACCTGTAATACTGGTACAGCTAAATGGAATATTCAAAAATGTTCATATTTTTCTCAGTCGTTTTTAATTTGTTCATTTAATATTGCTGATTTATGTTGATTAATGATAATATTAAAAATGCTGTATTTTTTTTTTTTTTTATTTAAACTTGTTTGAATGTTTTTGTGTCAGTATTCAAGGCTTTCTCACACCTTAATAACAAAATAGGTTGATCTCCAATAACTTCCCAAAATGACTTATATGACCAGCCCTCCCAGAAAAAAATACATTACTGTTCAAATGGTCGCAGTTTCAAGCGTGTCCTTGACGTCATGAAACAATCACAATTTTGCTCCACAGCTACAATGTTAGCTTCAGGAAAAACATGGTTTGGCACTATTGCAGCGGGATGTATGTCATGGGTCATATACAACACATCATATACATCACCAGTATAGCATGCTACAAATACTACAAGACTAAGCTACATTCTTATTAAAACAAGTCACTGTGGACTTTAGGACATGACCACCCAACCCCCACACCCACCGTATACGGGCTTCTTTGATATTTGTAAATTACACAGACTTTGTTGCTTTTTATGCTCCACCACGTCACTTCCTTCTTTGCTCCTGTAATAACTACTATGGCCACTGAAAGCGGGCTGCCAACCAATCTTACATATGCCGCAGCTTTACTCATCAGAGGCCGAAACTTCTTCAATGAAACAAGGATGAGAGGCTAGCATTGAGGAAAGAGAAAAAGAAACCAGGAAAGATGGAGACATTGGTGAGCAAGGGGAAAAAAGAAGATTTTAGCTGAGGTTTCAGTGGGAGGCTTGGTGTGGCGGCTTGGTAAGGGCCTCATGGAGCTGCTGTGCATCTGCATGAAATGATGAGCCCGGTGTCAGGACATGGATCATCCTTTTACACCGAGTAATGAATACAGATTGCACACCGGATAGAGAGGCTCTGCAATCTGCTGCACCACAAATGAAACAACTGCCGTTCTAATCAAATAGTCTTTTCATGCCAGCGCAGCCCTCAACTTGGGCTAAATTCAATTCCAGATTCACAGATTTGTGGGTTGGGGGTTGGAGAGACGCAGGAGGCAAGGGGGAGTTATA
>NW_024610575.1:0-3492 GCF_008729295.1 Plectropomus leopardus
TCTGGAGGAGCAGCTGGCTCCTGCTGCTGCTGCTGTGGGTAAAACAAGATGGATATTTATGAATATAGACGCAGTTCAATTGAAAGAAGACAGTTCCGACATCAAACTGCTCAAACAAGATCCATAGATTATCTTGAGTAACCGGGCCATGATTTCTGAAAAGACACATTATTATTGAGTCTTGCAAATGTATTTTTTTGAGCACCACAAGCTGAGTGCCATCTACTTTCAGTACATTCGAGAAAAGGCATCCCTACAACAGATATCTCCAACACTCTGCAGCGCTCACCAGAACAATCTAGCTTGATAAATGGCACTCCAGGAAAGAGTAAAAAAATTAATTTTTTGATTTTTGGGTGAACTGTCCCTTTAATAATTATAAAGCATGCCTTAAATTGTTAACGACACAAGAATGCAAGGCTATTTTAGAGCAAACAGTTTTCAATAAAAAGAACATCCACAACATACAGTTTTTGAAGCAACTTAAGCAACTCTACAACAAAGGGCAGCTGCAGTGATTATTGCACTTGATATTTATATATTATCATGTGTCTGTTATTATGTTCAGCCCCTGTGTTGTGCTTTTACACACACATATTTTGAGTGCTCCTCTCTTCTGACACACACCGGAGGCGAGTGTTTAACCCATACCGCTCTCAGGTATTCCATACCTCTTGTTTTACTTGGAGGGCCTCATGTTTGTGCTGTGACTCGACCGGATCCTCCCAAACCTGCCCGTCTGCCCTAAAGGCTTCTGGCTTCCAACCATCCAAGAAGACAGGTGTGTAGGGAGCCACGGGCCCTCTGAGCTGAGAGCTGAGGGAGCACACAGAGTCACTGCATTAGTCCTTTTTGCACTTGGGTTTTACTTTACAGCGTGACCAAAACTATTATTTCTGATTAATAAAGTCCATCTTCCAATTTTTGGAAGTTGATATCAGTGCTTACATGTTGGGGTTGAAACTGCCAGCAGGGCCAAACCTAGACTTTTGGGGGCCTTAAGCAGAATTCTATTTGGGGAGCCCCCATCACTGTAATGTGTTTACGTGGCACTGAGCCAACTTGTGTATGGTAAATATCAGTACTAATGTACAAATAAGCATGTAAAAACTAAAGTGAGACCTACTCACAGCAACACTATAAAAAAAGACCACAGTAAATACAATATATTACACCCTAAGCTTATAAGCAATATTTTACTTTACAACAGAATCCTGGGAGTACTTGTTACTTAGGGGACAGTAAATTAATTATTAAGCCTATTTGAACTGTTCATTCTGTCTGTCTTTGAACTGATTGTTTTTTCAGTATTTGTTGGCAAAAAATGACATGAAATGTTGTCAGGAAGTTCCATTTTTATTTTGTTATTGTCTCCTGTTTTCTAGACCAGGGCATCCTAAGCAACCACTTATATCACTTAATAGGTAGCACTATCTTTGGCTGCCAGCAGCCACTATTTTATTTTATTTTATTTGCCAATAATACATATCTTTTACATCAGACCATTTTTACGCCTCATTGGCTGGATGTAAACATTCTTTACATTAAAAATTCCCATTTAACTTTCAAATAAATCAAATGTCATTGTAAGTTTTATGTTATGAGATGAGAATGAGCCGCCAATATTTGTTAATATGGCGAGAAGAAGTATAATAAATTATCCAAGGAGAGGCCAGGCAAAATAGAAGAAAACTTAATTTATGTCATGGTATCACTGTTACACTGGCAAGCCAAGTGATTGTTGATACTGACCGTGGCAGCGTCCAGTTGGGACCCAGAGACGTCCACAGCTGCCTCTCCTCCTCGCTCAGGTTGTCTTGTATTAGAGACACAGCAGAGGTGGTCAGGGCCGGGCTGGACACTGAGGCTCCGAGAGCTGGTCCCCCTGTTGTTTTTACCATCTGCACACACACAGATAAGACAAAAACCAGAGTTAGAGGTCTGCAAAAACGATGTCTGATTGTGAAACTCTAACAACCACTGGTGCTTGAGAAAAAAAGCTGTTTCCATGCGGGTGTGCCAGTGTACACAAATCAAACACACCCGTTCCACCCTTTGATTCTCCTGGTGAGAACTGATTCATAACTCATTATGTTATGTCATATCAAACATCAGCTGACACACCTGAAATTCCATATCTAATGCTTCACATTTTATTCTTAATGAGCGGGATACTCTATGATATGCAAATCTACAAGCACACATACAGTATGACTGGATATATTTCCAAAACTGTTAGAATTATTTCCTTAACAACTAATTTCTATATGTGTCCGCCAAAGCCAAATGCAATGTTAACAAAAGTGAAAATTCATATATATCTGCCCCTTCATTTGTATCTACTTCAAAACTGAATGGGAATTTCCTCAGCCCATGCTTCCCCCTTCCACCAACTTTCATTAAAATAATAATTCAATAATAACAATAATTTAAATAATGCTTATATATGAACTGCTTTTTTCCATTTTCTCCTGACTCATGCTGTTGAGTTCTCCAGATTGCAATGCCAAGACTACTTCTACATTATTGTTGTGACTTTAATGCAAGGTCTTCGGATCTGCAAGCTCATTTAACCATCGAAATAAAGTATGTAAATGTTGTAAGAACTGATATTTTGTCATATAATTACAAATTTTACAGAAAGCCATAAATGACCTATTTTTGACAGCAGGAACAATAATAATCCAAAGCAGCAGTCAGGGGACAGCAATGTGGCCTTTCATGCAAACAGAAAATCCACTTCAAATCTAAAACAAATGTTGCACCGACTGTGTACCAAGAACACATACCTGCATACAAATACTGCCATGTAAAGCTGACCTAACAAATGCTGCATTTATCCAGGGTTTGGAGTTTCACTTTCGGCTATCACACAGGAACGGCCCTGTGTAAATACTGAGTGGAACTTGTAGTTTCTTTACTCAGCCAAACTGATGATTTTCATTGATAATGACATGTTGCATGACATATTTGGGTTTTTTCTTACACTTGTGTTTAATACCAGCTCAGGGACAAATCTGCAACATCTATGATAAAACTTAATTACCATGTCTATAAGCGTTATCTACATCTTTGTTCCCTGTTCACCTGTTCCCATATAGTCAACAATATGACATCATGAGATTCATTTAAAGATATTTGTCATTTCCTGCGCAGGCTTGTTTTTATCTGTGCTGCTATAACAGACGAGGCCTCGTGTTTACAGCAATAGCAACAACAGGTGTTGCCCTTGCAAGCCCTGGCTGGTGGTGACTTAGAGGTTATAGCACTCACCATATCCAAAGGTTTGAATATATGGTGAACAAGCTCCTCTGACGAAGGATTGGAGATGGCTGACTTTAGACGAGCCTAGAAAGAAAGAAATGGAGGAATTTACCATGTGGCACAGCAAGAATGACAAAAAGAGAGAGAGAAAAAAGAAATGTGACTGAATCAAGGTTATTTTAGTTAACTAATTCTAAGCTAAAAAATAAAATAGGTGTGATTTTTTTT
>NW_024610576.1:0-1718 GCF_008729295.1 Plectropomus leopardus
TGAAAAAAGGTAGTGATTTTCTCTCTTTCTCTGTCACTCATTGGAATTGGATTGGATTTCGTGAAACAAAAATGTCAATAGAAGAAATAGAAGTATGTTTTAGAGGGTATTATGAGGTTAATACTTTTTTTTCAGTAACTTAAGGTTTTATATTCACGGTGAACTCATATCATGAAAAATGTCAACATCTCAGTGTATGCATCATTATCATATATGTGCTTAAATTGCTTAAATATATTATGATTGAAAGACATGCAATATAACATTCAGTCAGTTTGGACATTTCAATCAGGGGGGACTCATTCTGAGTCAAAGAATGTGTACTTACATCTGCACACTCCATCTTGGCATAATATATTTCAAATCAGAGATGCAGCTGGTAGTGTTGAGATGAAGAGGATGATGAGGATCTGGATGTGATGCAAGAGTTGACTTTTGATGAGTTCAACCTGATCGCTAGATAGACTGGAAGGGAGCGGGTGGAGGAGAGTGCAGCGATTCTGGCTAAAATGACAGCCAACAGCAGCAGAGAGGAGAGCACATTTAAACTTTGAAGCAGCAACACAATTGGCTGATAGAGATCATGGCAAAATGTTCATGGTTTAACTGGAGTAAATGTCCATAATCTACAGATTGGGAGAAGTGGAAGTAGAGAAAATAGAAAAATAGAGAGAGAGAGAATTATGAACGGATGAAGGATGCTTGGACTTGAGCCTTTTGACTCAGGCAACTCTATGACTCTTTTAGGACTTGACACTTTCAGTTTAGGACTTGGGACTTGACTCGGGACTTGCCTGTCTTGACTCAGGACTTGAGTGCAAAGACTTAAGGCTTTTGTGACTTGCAAAACAATGACTTGGTCCTACCTTTGGTGTTGATTAAATAAATGAAGATTTGTAATATCTGAAACAGATTTACTTTTCAAAAAATGTTTCAAAACTTGCATTTTTTTTTAAAAAAAAGGCAATGTTTTTTTAATGTTGTTATTCTTCTTCCAAGGTTGGCAATGGTGGTACATCACTGTGGCTGCTGTTACAGCATCACTCTTAGCAGCCATAATTGTTGCTATAATCATCAAACGGAAGAGAACTAAAGGTGAGAACGTTCACATTAACCCGACATATTCACATGTTGATAAACCTGGATTTTCTCAGTGGAACTCTTTTTTTTGTCTTTTTTGTTTAGAGAGGAAAACACAAGTGGATGAAAACAATGTAAGTTTTAAACCATAATAATCGGTCTTCATATAGTTATGACAAAAATAACATCTGTCACAGCTGTCACTATTAATAAAAAAGATCAGCAAAAACCCCTGCAAATATCTATATTAAATCCATAATTAAATTGAGAGGGCTTTCTCAGGGAGGAAAAGGAAGAACTAAGAATGCACTGATGTGAATGGAAAACTGTAACCAGTCTGTATTTGTACAGGGACTAAGGTTAAACCCTTCAGTGACTCAGCCTGGTCCAGACACCAGTCAGGACATGGTGAGATCACACCTGATGCACTTACTCTTACATATATGTTATCTGAATGTGACACACACAGTTACAGTTAAACTTCCCTCTGCCACAGAGGAAAAGAGACATCAAGTTAGGGAACTAAGCTTGAATGCTGAGGTTACTAAGCAATTTTTATTATGTTTGGCAGGCTGATCCTGAAGATGGCGTTTCCTATGCCTCCATCAGCTACACCAAGAAGACCGGCAGTAAAGCCC
>NW_024610577.1:0-4384 GCF_008729295.1 Plectropomus leopardus
CGAGGGAGACAGTGGGACAGCAGGCTGTGACTGAGTGTCTGCAGTCTGCAGTTCATTGGCTCCATATTCCATGAAAAAACTGAACAGAGAAGAAAACATGATTCAGAAATGTTGGCACCTTTTTTAAAGATTTGATACACCTGTAATTTTTTACAATAGCAATAATGAAAATTCCATTTAAAGCATATTTAGAGGTCATCCCAACACTCAATGACTATGTTTACATGCACACTAATGTTCCATAACTTTTCAGAATATGATGATATTTGGAATTTAACAACAGTTTGCGTAAACTGTATATTCCATTTGGATATTTTAAGTGAGGCCTTTTTCTGAATGTAGCTTTTTCGGATTAGCGTGTTCCAATATTAGGTACAAGTGATTTTTACCATGCCCAAGTACAATTGTCCCTCTTTCAACTCAGTGAGAACGGTGGAGCTGAAGGGAAGCCACCGGACTGCTGACTAAAGGCGGCAGCAGATGTGGGACTGCCCTCTGATATAGAGGCATCAGTGTTAAACTGAGACTCTTTCATAAGTGGTTAAAAACTTGTATTTGCATTAAATAGCACTTCCACATCTGTGTGTTGGTACAATTGGTGTTCACACCTGATGTGTACCATACTGACCTTTTCAAGTGGACTGTAAATAGTATTCACACAAATCAAACAAACTGGACTTTGGGGTCAAGTTTCCTTGGAACTGAGCCCGGGTCCCTAATCTGAAAGCCCCCTTAGACATGTAAGATATGCTGATATTATTTAGGTTTTAGGAGTTTTCTCTGGACATGTATACATATGAAATATGCGCTACTGTAGTTTGAGACACGTGGTCTCTTGTCTGTTTCAGACAGCAAAGTGAGTTTTCATTTATGTGTTAAACAAACCAATTAACCAACAGTTTAAAGGGCTGTTGTAGAGATGCATAACTAAAAGTAAAGTGCACATTTCTGTTCTAAAAGAGAAGCATACCTACTTTAAAAATACTTGGATATCAACAGGTTTTTGGATATTTGCAAATGTGGTAAAGCCAACCTTTTCAAGAAGGTGGTTAAAGGAATGAAAGAGGGAAGTTTGAAAGGATCCTGTTCTGACATGGAGTGGCTCAAGCTGCAACACTTATATATGTTTTTTTAACTATATTTAAAAATATAATTTTATGGGTTTTAAAGCACATCATGAAGAGAATAATCAAGTAAAAGACATTTTTGGCAAACGTCTTTTTTTCACAGGTGATTTAGACTCATGGCAAGTCCAGTCCATATATGTAGTTGAGAACAAAACACTACTTTTTTGACCATCATCAGTAGATCTTGTTCAGATTCACCGTTCATGTTAAATTCAGTCAATTTCAAAAAAGTATACTTCACAAAGTCATCCTGAAACTCATTTTTAGGTTTGCAGCAAACATGAGTTCTCTTAGTAAAATTATTACTACACGACATAATATATTGTAAAATGAAGCATACAGCAAAGATTTTTAATTGAGTTTTGAGTATAACAGTCTCCCAAATTTAAAGTGTGTGTTGTAACATCACTCACTTTAGAATAACTAGTATTCAAACAACTCAGTGCTGCTGCAAATAAAGAGTAAGTTGCTATTTCTGCAAAGGGAGGAGTCAAATGATCTAAAGTATGACATTTCTGAGAGTAAAGATCCATGATGTAAATTTCTGAGAGTAAAGATCCATGATGTAAAAGAAAATTACATGGATTGTCTACATAATGGATTAAAATGTTTATTAGTGAAGTTAGCTCATGAAAGAAAAAGCCTGAGGACATGTAAGCTTTCGTACCTCCAGTTTTGTAAGAACAACAATAGAATCCTACTGCCATAATAACTACCGTAATCATGCTAAAAGGACAACAAACAGTGCATAATAATGTAAGCCATACCTGTTCATGATCAAGTAAATTCAAGCAAATATAATGACGAATGATCACGCTGTGTGCATGAGCAAGAACCGAAAGTAAACTCAGGAAAAAGAGAGTGAAGAACATCCTCCCTGTTCTGCCTCAATTTTTTTAAAGGGACAGCGTCCATTCTGAATGTCTGAGGCGCTTCAACCATGAATGAAGTAACTGTCCCTTTAATGGCTCTCAGTTGCTAGTAGTCAAGTTGGGTCATGTTTACTGGGTTTTTTTTTTTATCAAATAGTGTAGACAATGTGCATGTTCAAAGAGAGTAACAGACATGGGAGATTGTTCTGAGATGCAGAATGTCATTTAATCTTAAAGGCTCACATTCACAACATTAATAAAGCAGAAAACTTACCTCGGTTTAGAAATATTGAGGCTGTTCTAAATTGACATGTGTTATCAATATCACCCAACATTGTTGTTTCATCCTACTTTTTTCCGCTCCACTCTCAGAACCCCAACAAAACAGGTATGCTTGCATGACTATGTATCACTGTGGACTTAAAATGACATTATATTCAGGCAGATATTTTGGTCTCTGGTGACTTGTTAGGGAAAATCAAATCCTGCTCCGATAAGTAAATCGGTTAGAGGGGACACAATGAAAATACAGTTTAAGAAGTTGACAGTTCTGTCTGATATCAGGCAAGTGACAAACCTGTATTTACTATGTAAGAATAGAGTGGAATAATAGTGGCCTGAGAATTGAATGAAATCACACTCCCCCCGTGTGTGTTGTAATCCGAGCTTCTCTGTAGGCCATGTTCGCATATTAGTGCATGTGTATATCCCACAGGTTAGCTCTTCACTGCCATTTTGCATTGCTCCCATACAGTAGTTACAGATTTTATATGGAGTTGACAGTTCTGTTTGATGTCAGGTAAGCAGCAAACCACTATATGCTGTGTAAAAATATAGTGGACTAATGCCATCATGAGCAGAGAATCTCCCCCTTGAGTTTTTTTAAGCTGAGCTTCTCTGTGGTTTATTGTGGTAAATCTGTCTGGCCGTGCATGCAAGTTAATGCATGTGTATATCCCATTGGCTGGCTCTTTGCTGCCATTTTGCATTGCTCCCATACCCCAGTTACTGCCGATATTGGGAGAGCATCTTTGTGCATAGCGCCCACACTCATAATCCACCCTGGGTAACAACAATAACTTTATCAGTGCTGTTGCCATTGTTTATCCCTGTTTAAGGAGTTAGCGCCATTAGCTGCTAGCCACCGGCTCAGCCACCTCCATGTTGAGAACAGTGTGCAGACAAATCATAGACTTGGAATTTTGCATAGAGCCCCTCTAAGTTTTGATCATATTAAATTGGATGTTTATGCACTTGCCAGTTTTCTCTCAAAAGACATCATAACACAGGAATGTGTGAATAAAATTTTTTAAAAAGCACCCATGCAGACAGATTCTGTACATGATACATTCTGATGAAGAGCATAGAATAGAAACCAGGACGGAATTTAGAACTGACTTGAGTATGTGTCTTTTAATGATTATCACTTTTTCTGCTGCCTTCATACTGGACCCAAACCCTGAAGCAAATAGTGGTCTTACCTCAGCCTGTTCAGTGAGGTGGAAAAGTATAGTATATCAGCATGACTCAATAAAATCTAAGGATTCCCATGTATCATAGACTGTATGAAAACAATGGATGTGGTCACCATAATGTCACCCATTAGTTTGTGGACTCCTGTTTCGAAGCCTAAAGTTTGGCATTTGGCCACCGTCTTCTTGGATTATTGGAGCCAGAAATGACCTGATGTGAGTGAATTTGGACAAGAGGGTGGAGATGGGGAGAAGAGAGGGGTGGACCTTACCAAGAGTGCAAGGTGATGCTCAGCAAACAGCCTGTCACTCAAAGCAGCCACACCAGTAATGAAACATGACTTTAATGTATTAATAATATATATAACATTATTTGCACGTATCTACACAAGGTTACAAAGTGCTTCACGAAATGCATTACAATAAAACAATAAATAAATGTAGTTACAATACAGATAATTTTTGGGCAGTAGCAGAAATTATTGAGGCACATGAATACTGAAATAGTCCAGGTGCGAAAAGATTGAGGAATGAATAAACCCTTTTAGGTCAGGTGGAGACAAAGCTGATTTAATGTTGGTCATATTTCTTCAGTGGAAATAAAGTAAAATAAAGTAAAGTAATGTAAAAGTGGCAGGATTTTGTTTGACAAAATCTAAATGGGTAAAAATACACTTTCTGTACAGTTGTCATGAATGGGAAACTTAGTTATAGAGACCAAACCATTTTCTCAGCAGGCTGTTCACAGGAGCTTCCAACATGAATGAAGTAACTGCATTTAATGGCTCTCACTGGCTCTATCAGTTCAGAAACTTCATGTTGAATGAGTTTTTTATCAAACGTGAGAGAAACACATGTGGACATTACTATTCCCACTGATCTGTTCTCAGCTGCTGAGAGACGTACTGACAGA
>NW_024610578.1:0-5397 GCF_008729295.1 Plectropomus leopardus
GTTCAGGTCATGTGATAATTCCTCTATGACAACTGATCACATTTCACTTCCTGATGAACACAATGAGATGCCATTAAAAAAAGCCCCTGTAAAAGGTAGCAAGGGTAGTAGAAATTGTATTGTCAAACTACTACCATTAGGAATCATAAGAGGCCCCTCAATACAATATTATCACAATATTTAAGTCATGATATTAAAATGGTAAACATGTTGCGTTATGCTTAGTATTGCAATAATGTATATTGCAAAAAATTGCAATTTATTTCCTTTATGCAACTGCTAAGATGTCCCCAAAGGAAAATTTTGGCAACATCTGTTTTATCTAAGAAGATAAAGTTTTTGGTCTGTTCATCTCACTTTAATTTTAATGCAACAAATTGTATCTAATGGTCTGAAAAATAAACTATTATTTTTTTTAGAAAGCTACCAAAGGAATAATCTGTGTTTGTAATAACAATCATCTATTTTACCAAACAATTACACAATATGGTCACACAAACATATCCCAATACTATGCTGAATCAATTTTTCCCCTACCCCTACAAACTATTATTACCAATATCAGTAATAAACATTCACTCTCAACCCTTATCATCAGTTTTTAATTCACAATTACTTAACAAATAACAGAAAAAAAGACATCTGATATTTCATATATTTCACAGTCTATCAAAAAATAAAGACAAATTTCATGGACAACTCATGAAAGGCACTTTGTTTTCTCCAGGCATTAAATAGCCATATATCCAATAAAGGAACTCAATATGATATTCAGAGTGAATCTATGACTCAGAGATTGTCTGCACATGGCTCTCAACATGGAGGTGGCTGCTAGCTAAAGGTGCTAATGGCTAACAATGGTGGGTGGGCACGACACCTCTGCTACAACAGAGTTGCAATAAAAGGGGTAACTTCCATATGAGTGCAGTGCAAGCAGCAGCGAATACCTAGCTAGGCTATACATACAAGGTCTCGCATACACCAACATGCACGCACAGCTGGACCATCTGCTACAACAACAAACAGAGAAGCTCAGATTACCACATACACACAAAAGTAGTATGATTTCATGCTCAGGATGTCAGTACTCCACTTTCTCTAGCATGTCGTGGTTTGCTGCTAAATTTAGGTTCTGAATGTTAATTAAAGGTCCTCTGGATAATCTACTAAAACAAAAAAAGAGAAGCTCAGATTACAACAAACACAGAGGGAGCCTGACCTCATTCTCTGCTCAGTACGCCATTGCTCCCTTATATCTTTGCATAGCAAATAGTGAATGCTGCTATATTAATTGTCTGAATGTTGCACAGAGTTCCTTTAAATTAAAGGTGGCTTAACTTATAAATGCCTTACATTTTTTGCTTGCCTTTTCTTTGGTCTGTAGAATTCATACACTATTATCCAACAAACATTTCTCCAAAAAAGTCAAGGTCTGTCTTTTAGAATCTCGGATCTGAAATCTTTGATTGTCTTGTTAAATTTTTAAAAATCTGAAGTTGCAACTGCAAGGTGTCACACTGGCTACAGTATCGCACAGTTGGATGTGATCCAACATGGCCATAAAACATCTCAGGGCTGGTCAAAAACAAAACCTTCAGGGGTGTACTAATGAATTAGGGTATGATGGGTGACTGATGGCAATGTCACGAACAAGGCCAAAGCTAATGTCAACCACCAGCCCTACAACATTCCCTGCACATCGCAACATCTGCACTTTAACCTCTTTTTTTAAAAAGTCAAGGAAAGTTGAAGTGCTCTTAAACTGAATATGAGTGGGGAAAAGCATTCCCATGTGCAGACAGACATTCCTCTGCATATCACCAGGTTTATGGGGTCCATAAAAGAACAAACATCATTGTATTATTACAAATGTTACATTTTCTTTTTTTTAAAAAATGGCTGGAGACAAGTACGAAACATACATAAATACAAAAGTACCACTATATACAAATAATGTTTTGGTCTCTTATTAACTATTCAACACAGTAATTTTCAAATGACTGCTTTCCCAGCATGTTACTGCAGAATATCTTCACTCTTAAAGGGATAATTGCCTGCAGTCTCCTTTAACCCACTGCTGATATGAGCTGAGAATGCATTTAAATCCCTTTAACACCGTTGACAGTAACAGTTATCTACAGTGATATGCTAGTGACATTAACAAGAGCCTGAGGATTTTGCATCGAAGAAACCTCTTTTAAAAGTTATGCTACTTCGATAAAAAGGCAGAAAGGTGTCATCAATGATTTCCAAGGCTCTTTGCAGGATCTGGCTCCAGCTGTGAAATGTTGAAATGAATAAATGACTACACACATTATTCTATGATACTGGAAGATTTTTTGACATTACTTACAAAGACACTAATTTTTTATAATTATTATGTACCCTAGTGCAATCACAGAGCGATCAGATCTTGTGTGGTCAGTGTATGAAATATCAAAGCATCACATAGCAACCCCATCCAAGAAAAAGGTCAGTGGTTATCAGTGTCACTTCCCACATCTATTAATTGGTATTTAAAAGTAATATCCAAAGGAATTCAAAGAGTTGGCAAAGTCAGTTCCAAAGTCAGAGAGGGTGAAACATTTGTCCCTTACCAGATCCATCATTCACTCCTGCTAACCTCTGAAGCACAGTATGTTTATGTTCATGTCAGTTTCTCTCTTCTCTGTTTTAAACATGGGTCTTGACCCCTGCTGAGGGGTTAGGAGCCCCCTGTTTATCATGAGCCCCAGAGATCCAGTGGTAGCAGTCGGTGGCATTCTTGTTGCGTGAGTGAACAGCACAGCGGGTGCAGTAGACGATGCCCAGCGCCACCATCACTACGATGAAGATACAGATAGGCACTAGGAGGCCCACCAGGAGCCAGGTGCTGCTCTGCTTCTGCGCCCTGTCCCCCTGGACCAAATCCAGATCATCATTGCTTTCTCCACCCTTGCTTGGGGGTGGCTGAGAAGGAGGAAGCAGGGTGGGAACATCTGGGTCTTGGTGTGTGATCTCCACATTGTCCTTTTCCTCCACCCCTAAATTCTCCTCTGGGAACTGAGATTTTTCCCAAAGGAGTTGCTGTTCTTCTTCTGCCTCATTGTGGTAGCTGGAATCTGTCGGCATGTTGTGGTCCATGAGTGAATCCCTAGGATTTCCTGGTTTCTGGCTGGAAGTGGTGAGTCCCGCCCACCAATTCCAAGCACCCTCAGAGATTGTCGAGGTGGAAAGGAAGGGGAGAGCTGTGGTGGTCTCCTCCTCAATGTCCTCATCATCTTCGTACCAGTCTGAGGTAGTGCTTGGCAAGCTGGTGGTGGGTGGAGGTGTGGTGTAGATGGTGGTTGGCAAAACTTCCAAGTCTGATTGAGATCTCTGTCCCCAGTCCGACCAGTCAGCACCTCCAGTGTCTACATCTTCCATATCTTCCTCAGTCTCCTGTGTTGGAGGGTCCAATACTAAATCAAAGAGCAGTTCCTCTTGAGGGGCACTGGTGACCCAAATGACATCAGAATCCAAAACTCTAGGTGGGTCAGTAAGCCAGTCCAAAGATTGCTCCTCCTCTGGAGGCCAGTCAGTGCGGCTCTCCTGCAGGTTCCAGTCATAGTCCACAGGCTGCCATACAGGTCCAGGCTGGTGGGTCGCCCAAGGAAAAGAAGGGGTGACAGCAGACTGGTCCTCCCCTTCTCCTCTCTTGCCACATGAGAAATGATCATTCATGAGTTCATAGCCTACCCTGCAGTAGCACTCAAATCCACCAACATAATTCACACACATCTGCTCGCATGTCCCGGGGATCTGGCACTCGTCAGTGTCTTGGCATCGGCTGGGGTCCTCAGGCACTGGGGAAAATCCCAGATGGCAGTGACAGATATGAGAGCCTTGAGTGTTTTCACAGGCGTGTTCACACGGGTCATTTATACACTCATCTATATCCTCACACCCACCATCATCTTCCAAAAAGTAACCCTTCCAACACTGACATTCAAATGATCCTGGAGAATTCACACAAAGCTGATCACAAGGACTCTGAAGGCACTCATCTACATCCAGACAGCCACGTTCATCTGGTGCAAGCATGTATCCTTCAGGGCAGGCACAACGGTACCCATCTGGGAGGGGCAAGCACTCAAACTCACAGGGGGCTCCTTGACAAACATCTGACAACTCTGACAACTCACAGCTCTGCCCATCGTCGCTCAGTTGATACCCATCCTCACACTCACAGTAGAAGTGAGCACCGGCTGGCCTGCAGATATGCTCACAACCGCCATTATCCTTCTCACACCAGTTGTGTGATACAGGGGGATCAGAGCAGAGGGGGGAGTCTCTTGACCACCCAACTGTGCCGTCTTCCTTCAGCATACATAAAACGGACTGTTCCTCCTTGGTGCCTGCGGGGCAAGGCACGGTAGCAACAGATCCAAAGGGTAAATGAGTTAACAAAGTGCTTAAAAGGTTAAATGGTGTGGTGTAGAGGGCATTGCCTGTCCCCTCACTCCACAAGGCAGGACACATTCCTTTGTAGGCATAATGACAAAGATACCCATCTACAGGGATTGAGCAGGCACCATCCAGCCATTTGAAGTTATCACTCGGGTCCTGAGTGTTGTAGCCCGTGACCACGCAGCGTGGCACTGTGCACGTACTATGGGAGTCCTCTTTCAGCCAGTTGGTATAATCTGTGTCCTGGTCACCAGTAGTCCAAGAGAAACCCCGCAGTGGGCGCGTAGTGGTACACTGACGAGGCTGCCGCAGCAGGCCAATCCATACTTGGATGCTGGTGCGTGAGTGGCGCAAGTCCAAAGTGGAGAAGAGAGTGGCAATAGTAGTGGCATCCTGCCTGCGTTTAATGGTAGCTAGGTTGCCACCTTTCTCCTTGCAAGCCCTCCATGAGTCCAAGAAGGTTTTGCGTTGGAAGTACACCACAAAGCAGCCATCCTCATTGCAAAGTGCATCCCTCTCTCTCAGATCTTGACCCAGGACCGAGGAAAGTCCACAGAGCAGAGCCAGCAGGGAGGTGAAGAGAAGAGCAGCAGTACTGCTCACCAGGGAGCCCATTCTTCTTAGAAATGTGAATATATGTCTCCACTCTCCGCCTGTTTCTCACACCGCCTTTTTCTCCACACTTTTATCTCCCCGCTTTTTGAAAGTTTCTCTCAGCTGTGGCTTTCTCTAGCCCGCTTGTGTTGTCTATCTGAACTTTTCTCCCTTCATTTGAACCCTTTTTTTTCACTGTCTGGCTGTGCTCTTTACTCTACCCTGCTGAAACAGATCTGTGCTGGAGTTGAGTGCATGCAGACTGTCCTAAGATTTCAGAGAGCAGGGGAGGGGAGAAAAGTAAAGGGAGGATAGAGGGAGGGATATATAGAAAGGAGGAGGGTGGGCAAAAAGGGGGAAGAGAGGGAGTTGAGG
>NW_024610579.1:0-1178 GCF_008729295.1 Plectropomus leopardus
TCAGCTAAATCTGCTGGTTCCTTTTTGTTCCATGTAAGAATTTAAAATGTTTTTGGTAACTTAAAAAGTGCCTACAGAGTGATTTAGTTCTAGCTCTAAACATTTGTACTTCTTCACTTGTACCCAGTAAGTATTCCCTTGGTTCTCCATGAGTTCAAAATATTTTCACAAATTGTAATCTAAAGCATTTGTTGACAGTGAAGTCTGGAAGCGTTTCGCTCGTTCAGTTTGAATGTTTTATCGTCACACTGATAACAGTGACACGGAGAGAGGATGTATTCATTAACTTCACATTTAGCCTCTCCATTACACACTGATCATCCAGAGGAGCTCACTGTCTGCTGCAGGAGAGGACAGGAAGTCATTCATTTCGACAAGCATCCGACTGTAAACACCCTGAACATGAGGACAGATGGGACTCAGAGTCTGAGTGTCACATTTAACTGTTTAATGTCTGTGCACCTGCCAGTTTTTAACTCATGCACATTTAGTTATGGTTGTCAAATCATGCTGTTTTACTCAGACTGGCAGCAACTCTCACTTTGGTCCTCACCTAAATATTGTTGAAAGGATTGCCATGAAATTTGGCACTGACTTATATGTGGTTGTGACGCCCCTCCCTCTGTCTTGCAGGATGACTCCTCATCAGGCAGCAGGAGGCTCGTTAGCTCGATTGAGCTCACCTGGGCTTTTTCTGGTTACAAAAGCTGCTCCATGAGTCCACTCGCACTCTTGCTTGCAAACGCACAGCAGATATCCACCCTGTGCTGATGCATTTTATTTTGACACCCACAACAACTCCACAGCAGCTGTCACACACCCATACAAGGCTGCCATTACTGCTGATCCACACACTCACTCACACATTGTTCATTTCAGTTCATTTTACTTAAATGAATTGTTACATTCACCGAGCAGTTTGTAACAGTGGTCCCTCAAAGATGAATCTTAGTAACTTAGATCCCCCCGATTTTTTAACTTGCCAAAATGTAATCTCTGTAACTTTTAAGTGTGTAACGTCATTCATGAGGTGCTAATTGTGAGGATATCAAACAAACCATTGTGTGAGGATACATTGATTATTTTGATGTTTTTCTTGATTGCCTTAACAACAAACACTGTGGTCAGTCCACTCACAAAACACCTGGACAGTGTGTGTGTGTGTGTGTGTGTGTGTG
>NW_024610580.1:0-1363 GCF_008729295.1 Plectropomus leopardus
GAAAATAAACTCGTAATATTACGAGAAATATGTCGTAACTTGAGAATTAAGTTCTATTTTTGCAAGAAAGGGGATACATATCATTGTTTTTGCAGATCAATGTACACGAGGATCATTCTTGTGTGTTTTCATATTAATGCAGATTTTTTTAAAAACTCAAAGAAAAGACTTGTGTTTTTAGGGCCGTCCTCGTCTTAATGTGGCCTCAGTCACATTTATTTTTTTGGCCTTTTTCAACCAGGTTTTTTTCTGCCCAAATTTTTAAAAATTGCATACAAAGAGCTGGCTGGAAACACATGTCCTGATGTATTCTTGCCATGCAGTGAAAATCTTGCAGCCCAGAGGTTTGCACCCAGCTGAAGCTGTTTTTTTTCTCTGTGTCTCTGTCTGTTTGCATCTACGTCCACCTGCCTGTCTGTCCACCTGATTGGCTGTGTCTCTGTCTGTCTGTCTGTCTCCGAGCCTGTTTGGCCGTCTCTCTCTGATGCCTCAACCTGTGCGTCAGCCTGCCAGTGTGTCTCCTCCGTCTGTCTGCTGGGATAAAAATAGACCTTATCTCCCCCTGCTAAACTATTTACCGTCTCTCAGCTTGAGTGCAGCGGGTGCAGCCCGCCAGGCTCTCCCCGTCCAAACTGTGTGTGCGGCCCGATAAGTGGTCTGATTATCGTACTGAATATTAGTTTGTCAAAACACCTCAAGGAGGTTTAGTGATTCGTTAAATAAAAATTAAAATTAAATAACAACCAAAAGGTACAATAAAATACTGGATACAGCAAGAAAAGACACGACTGACAAATGCATCCTAGTAGGGCTGAAGATGATATTTTTCACGATCAAACAATCTGTTACTGTATTTTCTTGATAAAAGAAACTGACCCGTCCACTGGGGTGTCTTCTTAGCAACAAATAAAACACAAATAGCTGCTGATAACTTTATATAATGTTCTCAGTGTCCTTATGACAGCGGGAACATTATATTAAACACAGTGTTAAACTGCATATATTATTTTCCAAATATAACAGGATAGTTGTTTTGTATCTTTATTATTATATCATATTATTATCATTTTAGTTTGACACACCTCAAAGCTATAAAAGATCATAACAAGATGTTAGGCAACTTCAGCTTATTCAGAATGCAGCTGCGAGGGTCCTGACAAAAACCAGGAAATATGAGCACATGACTCCAGTTCCAAAATCCTCACTCTGGATACCCGCCACTCAGAAAACTGATTTTAAAATCTCGCTGCTTGTCTATAGATCACTCTGTAGCTCAGCGCCCAAATATCCTGTATCTCTGACATGCTTGTGACATATGAACCTTCAAGGACCCTCGGGACATCAGAGGCCCTCAGGACATCAG
>NW_024610581.1:0-3221 GCF_008729295.1 Plectropomus leopardus
CAAAGGTCAAAATCAAAAGTAAAAAAAAAAAAAAAAAAAGAAAATCAATGAAACAATCTAAAAAATATTACTTCTGTAACCTCTTAATAATGGACCTTAAAAACACACTTAAAAACACACTTGCATGCCGAAACGCGAAGGTGTGTGTTTTTGAGGTTCATCATTACCATGCCGTAGAAATAAAGGCATTTTAACATTTCAAGAGAGTGCCTTGAAGTTTTATTTCTGATTTTTAATAATAATTTAGAATAAGTCAAGGAGTGTTTTAAAGGCATTTTCTTAACAGTTTTCAAAAATATGTGGCACATATGCTCCAAGGGACAGTGTTATAATGCTATTAGCAGTACATTTAATACTCCAGGCACATAGTATAAAAAAAACAAAAAAAAACAAAACAAACCTTGCAACCAGCCACATCAGTCACAGAAATTTAACTGTCAACACTCTCAGATCTTCACATATACAAGACGTCAGACTCAGGCTCAAAGGGTTTCACAGGTTGTGTATAAGGGGTGCTGACAGGTTGGAAAAAGGTGCATGAAAAAGGAACATCTCTAACAAATGTCACCTCTGAAGATGTGGGATGAGGTACGTAAACTGTGTGTGTGTGAGAAAGACAGTAAAATATAGTCATTCAAAAACCTCAATTGATGGGTATATATGCACAGGTTTCTGGACAAAATGTTGTTAATGTTTTGAGTGGTTGTTTACTAAAGCGGTTTACACCTGTTTTCCTGAAGGTGTCTATTGAACCTGTGAGCTCCACGGTGGCATAAATCCCTCCCTAAGAAAGTATACACAGCTCTATCTCCAGAACTCTCCCCCTGCGAGCGTCTGATATTTATTCTCCGATGAGATCATTAAAGGAGGAAAAGCTGGAGGCGACCATATGGACACGACTTCTGCTCAGCTCGGCCCATTATTTAAATAGAGATTCTGGTAGACACCACCAGTAGGCTCTCTCCATGTGTTGGTGTGAGCACATTTATTGGGGCACGACAGTAACGTGATGGCCTTGTCAACTTTGGAAATTTTGTATTAATTGTTGTTGTTTTATATTAATTTTGGCTTCAGTTTTGGCTTAGTATTGAAGACGAAAGAAATACAGGACATTTTTGTGCACCAGTTGGGGTCACATTGACTTGCAGGATTGAATATTTTCCCAGTTAAAAAGATGACACCACAGAGGAAGATACAAGAGCTGAATAACAATGACATGCAATACTGGTGCAAGCGAGCACAGTCACCTTTATTAGAAATGTCATGAATAGACAGAAGAAACGCTCTGAAAGAATGCAAAAAAGGCTGCATGTTTGCCCCCAAACTGCTGTTTGACGTGGATTTTTTTGTGTTCACAATATCCTGTTTGAGTCATACTTACATAACATACTTTAAAGATCAGAGGAAGTTTTTCTGTAATTGTGCATAAACAGCTCATTTTAGCAGATGTCTTTACTTCCAAATGCCAGCATTGGTGCAGATGCATATGACTTCTGACATCATCTGTTACTGTAGCAGCATGATCACCATTTCTTTAACAGTAGCATCACCATAAAAAGGCAGTTTGGCTGCGCTTTTGTTTCGGTTTGACTCCAGAAGACATAAGAAAGATCAACATGAAGAAGAAGAAAATTCAAATGGCCCCAGGCATGCTTTTCATGCTAAAATATGCATAGGAAGCTGTGATTATTTCGCCTGCTTCTCTCTATGGAAACTAATGGAGCACTGTTATTTGGTTTTACATAATGTGCAGCTTGGGATGCTGGTTATCAGTGCAGTTCGATAACTTTGACTGTACAGGAAAATGTGTTTATTGGGAAAAGTAAAGGGATAAGTAAACATAAAATTCTGTATTTTTAAAAGATTATTTACAGTGCATGCATCATCATATCATCATATTTGAGGACTGTACCCAACTAACAATTATACTAGTTAAATTGTTTCTGCTGTTCAATATGAATATTTGACGATTGGTTTTGTTCTCCGTATAAAGTTTTTAAGTTTAAACAGGCTCAGTGGGATGTTCATTCAGACAGCAGAATTTACATAATATAGTAAACAAGCTAATGGCGCTAACGATGACTCATAAATGTGCAAAAACATAATTTGCCAACAATAGATATGAAACAAAAGCCAGAGACTTTGTCGTATTAAGTTGTTGTGAGCTGTAAATTCACCACTTCTATGCAGAGCTTTCTCCTTTCTCCCCCTCTGTGCTGCTGCCTGCATGTCCACAGCTCTCTGCTCCAAAGAGTTGTGTGAAAGTAAGGAGCACTTACTCTGCAGCAAAATCAGGGGACCAAAACATCCCCAGAAGCAGACTTCACAACACACTGACTAGCAAAAAAAAAGAAAGACTTGAAGCAGTCTCAGTCAACTGGGGATCTCTGACTGATGATTTGAATCTTAGACTTTCAGGGGGCAGCCCTACATATTTTAACAACAAGTGCTGGTTGACTCTGTGTCCTCTAAGTTAATTTATGTTCAGTAGGAAACAAAATAGTAGCAGGAATCGCTGGAGGTCAGAGAAAAGTACAGAGTGATGCAAGAGAAGTGGAAAAAGAGGGCAGGAGCGAAATGATATGCACGAGGTAATTATAGAGTCTGAAGTGAACAGATGAATAGAGCCAACCGCCTCCCAATCCCAAATGAATGAGGGGCCCTACAGCTGGACAGCAGGCCTCTGGGCTGAAATATATCCACTCTTTTTCTGGCCCCTGATTGTACAAATTGTTCCCCGCGCCAGTCTATCTACACATGCTGTCTTTTCAGATAAAGCCACGCCAGGGGGTGCAGGGACGGTGTGCTGCGTTTGGAGGCTTGATTATGCCGAGTGGCAGACTGAGAGAGGCGTTTGGAGACGCTTCAGCAGACAGATCACTGCTGGGCCTCTACGGGTTATGTGTTTGCCGTCCAGCAGCCGAGCGTCACCGACAGAACTGCTTCCTTGTTGACTGGCGACACTCGAAACGCCCCCCTGGATTAGAGCTCTCTCTGGGGAGTGGGGGTAGATAAGGCGGGATTTGGGTGAAGAGAGCACTGGCGAGAAACAATGGATAAAAGAGAAAGAGAAAGTAGGAAAGACAGATGTTAGAGGAACATACTACAGCTGACTGAAGCATTTTAGTGAAATGTACCTTTTATAATGCCAAAAACTGTTTTTATTTAATTTTTCTGTCTGTTTAACTTAATATTCTGTGCTTTTAGATTTTTTAAAAAAA
>NW_024610582.1:0-1150 GCF_008729295.1 Plectropomus leopardus
AGCTGTAATTCCAGTATTAAATTCCAAAAGCATGACAAATGACTTGTTTTAACCAACCTGTTGCACAAATAGCCACTGCAATATGACTTAGACCAATGCTATAAATTATAAAAATAAAATAGAATTTATTGATCTCACAGGAAATCCATTTGTTAAAACAGCTCAAGAGTCAAAAGCAATAAAATAAGTAAATAAATTGTATACAAATGTCTCGTATTTGCTTTCCGACTATGGTTTTAATAAAATACATACATAAATGTGATTTTGATACTTGACAGTAAATGGTATGTTAAATGATACCACATTTTACATTTTATAATTTATCTCCAATCAAATTAATTCTGAATAACTGCATTTTACTATCCCATTTCTTTTTTAAATGGTTGTTTTTAATTTCTAATTTTTGTTCCAGTTTCAACCTTTTGGATTTTGTTTAGAACATTTTCCATTTTCCGTATAATACTTCTCATTTTCCTATGAGAGCATGTCTAAGTATGCTATGAATAGGCAGGGGTGTCTGTGGTCGGCAAATGAGATACAATATAAAGATACAGCCAGTCTGTAGACAAAGCCCCCATGACATCAGCATCTAGTCATTTCATCTATCACACCTACTGAGGAAATAGGCAGATATGAATACATGTTTACGTAAAATACCCCTTTGTCAATATAACTATACAGTAGAGGAAACTACAAAGAAAAGAAGTGTGAAAGCACTGAATACAACCAACACAAACAATAATACTCTATTGTCGTTGCTGAGTCAACTCAATTGTGCGGCAAATAAGACAGCAACTGAGCAGACGAAGCTGTATAGAAATATCTCTACAGGGAACTTGCTCAGGTGGCACACCTCAAACCAGGACTGCACTTTGGAAGATAAGAAACCAACTGTGTTATCTTTCTAAGATTGCTTTATTGTTGAGCTGTGGGAGGCTGTCAATAAAGCTGGCTTTGACTGGATCAAAGCTGTTACTCTGCATAGCCAGGACTAGTGAGGGCATGGGATTAGGTGAGTGGCATGCAGCTCTAATTTTATAAAGTCATCAAGTCACATTAATAGACACTAATGGACAAAGCAATAATTGTGTTTATTTGAAATGATTTTCCACTATGATTTTCAGTATAATTAAATCTCACTGTATTTTGT
>NW_024610583.1:0-6652 GCF_008729295.1 Plectropomus leopardus
GGGGGCCACCCAGCACCCTATAGGGGGTTAGATTTGGCCCACAGGCCACAAATTGAGTATCACTGTCCTAAGACATACAGTACTATGCTGATGTATGATTAATCATTTTAGTCATTTTTCAAGCACAAATGCAAACTGTAAAGTAGGTCCTTCTTATGAGAATTTACTGATTTTCTTTATTTCATCTGATAGTAAACTGAGTGTTGGGGTTGTGAACTGTTAAAAAAAACATTTTCTTTATTGAAAAAGTTGCTTTGCAGCCCTACAGATGATAAACCCTAACATCGAGTCCTTTCCTTTACACCATATCATATTTTTTTTCCATGAGTGGTAAAAATATCTATATTTTCTACCCTTTTTTAATCTTTTTAACATCTTTGTTTTGAGCATTATAGTCTCGTAGATACATACATTTTAGTGAAGTGAAATTAAGAACAGACTTGCCATGCTGCCTCTCAACAACAAAGTGTGAGTGGATTATCGTTTTCTGTGCTGTTTTGAGGATTATTCTCACCTCTTATTCTAAAGCTCTTTGTTATTATAATGGTTATGCTTTAAACTTAGATTAGAATGTTGTTTACAAGTTTTTATACGAGTGAAAAAATAAACACAGTCACTTTGTAGTTAGAAGAAATGTCAACAACTAGACATATTATTTTAGTAAAGGTGAAACCTGGTGAATTTCCTGACACTGCCCCACCAAAACCAAACACTTGAACATGATCCGAGCTTGGGACCACTGTTGCAGAGCGGATACGGCAGATATGAGAGGCTGGTTAAGTCGTGAACAAGCAGTGCGATATCCCCTGAGGCGTGGACGCTTGTAAGAACATTTTCCGTTAGATGAGCATTAGTAAATTAGTAGAAGCGTGATTCGGGAGTAGGGTTCAGTGTTTTCCAGTGCATAGCTAACTCAGCAGTCGACCCTGACCGGCGCTCAGAGGAGGATTAGCAGGAGTGACAGTGTACAAATGAGCATTGAACTGAGCTGTGCACATGTGAGCGAGTCACACTGACCCACACACACTAACTATAGTCATCATTACTAGTTTGCCACGAGATGTAAAAGTTACTGAAGAGGCTGCAGATCAAATGACTTTGTGTATAAAATTACATGGATCAAGCTTGATTGTTCACATGTAATAAGATGTCTCACACCTCCTTTTTGGACCACTTACAAGGCCACTGGTGGATGCAAGTTTTAATGATCTCCCGGGCTACTTAGGAACTGTTCTTTATTTATCAAAAGAGGAGGGTAAAAGGGCGCAACTTTTTTTCTTTTTTCTTGACCCTCTCCCAAGTCTCGGGGAAAATGCAATGACCATCACTCCACCATAAATTAGTTGTTAGATTTTAAAAATTGCCCCTCTGATGTTTGTCAGTGAAAAGTTGAGGCAAAATCTCAGAGTTAAAAACAGCCTTGTTTTCACTTGTCATGCATGCTGGTTAGTTAATGCAAATGGTTTACTTTTGGCAAAATTTCAGTTGAGACATTTAAAATATAGTGAATTTGATGAAATATCTCCATTTTAAGCTTAGATTTTTTATATTTTTTTCTGACAATAGAGTTTGTCCCACATAATATGTTCAAGAACCATTGGAAATTTGAAAATACAGTGAAAGTTTCTGTTTTATGGTCTTTGTTTATGATAAATAGTGTATATTTGATGATTTTTATCACTTTGAATCCACAGGAAATTGGCTTGTTTTCTTCCAAAAACATGGGAAGAAAGTAATTAATGACTTCGGTTATGGCCCAAAAATTAAGATATTAATAAAAAGTCAAAAGAAAATTACGTGAAAATAAATTAAAAATATAGAATAAAAAGAGAGATACAAAAGCAAGGAGAAAAAAAACAAAATTGGCCCAAAAAAGAAGTGCTACAAATTATTCATACATTTTTTCATGTAACGTAATTTTGAATATAAATTTATGAATATAGTTTTCTCTACTTTTTCACCATATTTTTTGAAGAAAACTTTTTGGTAATTTCCTTGTCATGTTTTACTTATTTCATGCCATTTGTGGCACATTTCTTGCCAAGTTGCTCATTGCCATTTTCCCCATGTTTGAAAAAGAAATCACACCAATTTATTAAGTTTTCAAAGGTTTAAATGTTTGTGAAAGGCCTCTGAAGGCAGCACAACACAACTTAACTTTATCCAGGTTTCAAACAGTTACTAAAAACATGCCTTCAGATCACAAGGCATATTAGTTTAAAGAAGAGGTAAAAGAAATATGAAATACAGCCATTTTGAGTTGTATGTAGGGTTGTTATGAGATTTTCACAATACAATAAGAATCTCAGAAAATATTGCATGTTCACAGTATCACAGAGTTAAAAAAAAGTATTATCAGTCGGGGTTACTCTTCATAGAAAAAAACAGAAGGGTTAGTTTTGGTTAAACATATGTTTTATCACTATAATTAAGACTTGAAACCATTTTTTAATATAAGTATATGCAAATAAAATAACGGGGTGATTTTCTATTCGGGTGCATTTTTTTTTCCAATATTGTGGTTAAGCAAACGTACACATTATAATAACCGTCAACTTCATATCACAGTATACCCTGTAAACTGTATATCGCTGCAACCCTTGTTGTAGGCCATTCCTCTAGGCCAAAATATAAAACATAATTACATCCCCAGTGCTTAAAAAATATTTGACATGCCTCCCCCTTTTTGCAGCACCCCCTCCCCTCTCATAAATAACGAACAGTCCCTTAATGCATGTGAACCACGATAAAATCATGCACGGTGGTAGAACTTTTGAATACCAACACAATATGATCCTTTTATACACAATATACACAGAAAAACGTTTAACTGCACGTCCACGAAGC
The DNA here is from genome assembly GCF_008729295.1 of Plectropomus leopardus. Lineage (NCBI taxonomy): Eukaryota > Metazoa > Chordata > Actinopteri > Perciformes > Serranidae > Plectropomus > Plectropomus leopardus. The sequence goes on from NW_024610583.1 coordinate 2,848, forward strand.
CTCAATATGCACATGTACTTTTGGTACTTCTATAGTATGTCTACAGCATTTATATATTCCTACAGGGACCCATACTTTTACTGTGATATCTGCAAATCATCATTGTAGGGATTACTTTGCTCATTTTGCACAGCAGCGATAACACTAAATCAAAAACAAAAGAAGTAAAATAGCAACTACAGAAAATCTGCAATTCAATTTCGGTAACAATGATCTTAAAAACGTTGCATAAAAAAGAAAATACATCAAGAAGCAAGCTAACTGAATGGGGGGAACCGTTACTAGCGCGAGCCTGCAAACAAGGTCAAATGCTACACATTAGCTTACTGTTAAGTGATATTTCGGCAGTGTGTGTGGTAAAATAAGAGATGAAATTAGCTAGTTTACCTCTCGCTGACCAGTACCACGTCGGCATCGCTCCAGTGTTTGAACACACACGGCAGGATTCTCCTGAAGGCGAAGAAGAGACCGGGGAAAACTACGGCGCCACAAGCTAAAACTTGCAACATCCTGCCTTTATTTTCCTCTAAACCTGCCCGGAGACCTGACTCTCTCCCCACCGCGAGTTTCGCCCGGTTACATGCGGCGATGAGGCATTTTAGTGCGGGCCGGGGGGTCGGTGTTTTTTCACCGGGAACAGTCCACCATCCGCACACACACACTCACGCTCCGCTGAGGCTCAGCAGCAGCACCACTGTCGAGTTACAGGCGAGGAAACACACACTGGACCTTCCCACAGCGACTGTCAAAATAAAAGTCTTGACCCGGCGCCGGAATATAAAGGTGGCACTTCCGGTGAGGAGTTTCACAAGAAAGACTTTTTTTTTTTTCTTCCAAATTTCCAAAATTAACAAACAAACGTGGCAACATGAAATTCACAGCGTCACCATAAAGTGTTGTCAAAGGGAACAGCACTACTTAATAAAAAAGTGAATAAATACATAAACAAAAGAATAGATATATCAGAATCAGAAAAAGATTTATTGCCAGGTATAGTTAACACAATACGAGGAATTTGTTCTGGTGGGTTGGTGCAATATAAATATAGGAAAAAAACCCAGATAAAATAGAAGATACAATATATAAAATATAAAAAGTACGAGTCTAGCAGTGCAAAACAAAACAAGTAACACAAGTAACAGTGTAACAGTGCAAGAAACAGAACCATGGGACATATAATTTCATATATAATTTCAATAGGCTACAGTGTAAATGTATCAGTCCAGTCATGTTTTAAGTAATAAATTCAATGAACTAAAATAAAATAAATCAAATTAGAATACATAAATAATTTTTTTTTTCGCATTTTTCCTTTTTATTATTATTTTTATTTACTTATTCATTTTCTCTCATAGGAGAGTTGTTTTTCACACTTGTAAAGTACTCGTACGTTGTATTGTTTTTCTTACATGAAAAGTATCTGTAATATGTGCAGTTGTTTTATTTTGTAAAGTACACATACTCTGTAAGGAAAAGAAAAGACTCAGTTTTAAGGATCTCAAGCAAGTGGAATTTTATATAATATACATCTCCTTGGTGTTTGTTAAATTTATGTGCGTGTGTATGTATGTTTGTATGGGTAAAATAAAAAAAAAAGTAAGTTAAAAAAAAAAGAATACATAAATAATAAATACATCACCATACACGGGGGAATTCAGTCTGAACTTAATCATTTACTCCAGTGGGGAAGTGTTTGAAGATATCATATCATTTTTGTTCTTTTGGTCATTTCAGAAGTTTTGGGGATTTCAAATACAATTTAAATTCATTCAAAAAAAAAAAATAAACCTGGGGGATTTCATTTCCTAGTTGTATACTTACGGATACAGAGTGTTGCTAGACAAAAAATTACATTACAACAGAGTTTATCATCCTTGTTCTGCATGATCACACCAAATGTTATGATGTCTCTGGAGATAGAAGATGGGAATTTTTTTTAGAATCCTCTGCACACAAGTAATTATCTTGTGGAACCAAAATATCATATTGTGTGCACAAATTAATATCTTGTGGAAACGTATTATTTTGCCGCCATAATTTAATTATCTTGATCTTGTGTTTTACAAGTGGGAACAAATATCTTTCACGTACAAGTTACTATCTTGTGCGCCCAACATCAATTGTGATTATATATATATATATATAAAACAAAACAATATATGTAAAACCAAAACAATTAGCTTAAAGAAGCACAGAGGCTGAATAGTGCCATGGAGATAAAAAATATACCACAGTTGGAAAAAACACCTCTCTGACAAAGCCTCTGTATCTGCAGTCCAGCTATCAGCCATCAGATGCTGCTATCAGCTGTCAAGTAAACGTTCCCTTTAAAGTCAGTTGACCCAGCTTCACTGGCCTTGTTGGGGAGCGTCTGCTGGCCAGTTGTTAAAGAGAGTAGAGCATCAAGATACACCAAGTAAGCCTCCATCTGTGACGGGACATTTAAGTTAACATACTACCAACTACTGCTCTAATAGTTGGATTTCAAAATCTCTGTGTGAATTAAGTCACTGGGCACAGAAAAATTAAGTTTATAGTTTCTTTTTTGTTTTATGGAAGTCACATATTAAGTGAGCTGAAAAAGAGGTGTTGGATTTATAATTTGGAAGTTTGCTTCTGTTTAATTATCACTGTGACAATTTTGCATGATGTAAAAATAGATGCAAATAAAAACGTGTTAATTTGCAAACTGATGGTATATATTAAACCTCTGTATGTGTGATATTGACACATATGCAACGCAGATATTTGAGGCTGCCAAGATGTTCGCACTCAAGTGACAAAGCCCTCTAGCTGCCAAAGTAATTATGGCAGGAACAGAGGAGGAAGTTAAGTTTAACATCATGGAGCAGCAAAGTATGTAAAAGAGGTAAAGGTGGATAAACTGAACCTTAACAGAGTAGTAATCTTAACCCAAATAATGATCTTTCCCCAAACTTAACCGAGTAGTTTTTGTGCCTAAAACTAAGATAACTTTAACCACATAAAACATATTAATTTAATTCATTATTTCATTCAATCTTAACAGTGATTAGGTTTTGTTTTCCCTGAATAAGGATGTCATCTTGCTGATAGGGCGATCATGTAAAAAGATACTCCTTTGAGTTGTCCTAGAAGGCATGGACTACGCATTGTGTCCTTTTATCTTGGAGGACATGTTGGCATGTTTTATCTTTCATTCTGTAAATCTTTTACAAATTCATAAAACTGCAACAGACTACTTACAGATTACATACGACTGTTTCAGGTGAGTCTGTGTGTACCTAATCTTGGAACAGTACCTTATGGGTTGTAGTTGATAAAGTACTTCTTCTATAACCTATTGCCCTCTGATAATTATTTATTTGCAGACTGATAAAACCACTGTAACATTTGGCTTTTTATCTCTACACAGCGTCTTGAATGTGGTTTTCTGGGTACTGATGAAACTTACAACAGAGCACATCTTTAGACAGCTCCATATGGGCCCTAGCAAGTCATGGGATAACATTGACAACTCACAGACATTGAGATTGCAACAGATGAGCGCTGCAAAAATGCCTTGTCAATTTTGAGGTCAATTTTTCTGGATATAGCCATGCTTTTGCCTAAAATAGACAATCTTGGCTGTCAATACAGTAAGTGATTTTCACTTGAAAAGTTTTCATAAAAGAAATCAGGCTGTCCAACTGCAGCACATTAAATCTTGAAATAAGATTAAAAAGACTATTTCAAACAATCAAGTTAAGCCAAGTAAAAGTAAAATAAACCTTTTGTCACTCAAAAATAGGATACATTAAGCATCAAATTACTTAAAACAATATAA
>NW_024610584.1:0-2079 GCF_008729295.1 Plectropomus leopardus
TTTTGGAGCAGTTAAGCAACTTGTCAGGAATGAGAGATGGGCGATGTGTGGCTAAATGAAGCGCAATGGAGAAACCGTCACACGATTTCACACTCGAGTAGCCTCCGGCACTGCTGCCGCCCCACACACGCACACACACTCCCACACACACACACACAAACACACAGGCGGGGTGAGATGAGCTTGAAATGAGAACCATGGTGAACATCAATACAGCCCTCCATATCTACGCTCGGCAAGAACCTTTCGAGATCAATATTCCTCAGACCAAACCAATGTCAAATTCTGTATACTACAAGCCAGACAGCATTAGAGCCGCTCCAGCCAGCATCAATCAGCTCCAAGCCATCCGTCCAACCACTTACGTGGCTCATAACATGCTTCATAAAGGCTGTTACCACCTCAACACACACACTACACTACACCAACATTCAGATGTGATATAGCGGTAAATACTGCAGCTGGGCATCATTGTAATGCATCAATACATTACGTATGAACCAATGAATTACATGCTTTGGTAGACTTTTGGAGAGTTTAAAACACCAAATCCCAGAGGTGCAGTGAGATATTCTGTTTACACAGCTCACTCTGGGACCTGAAACGGAGTCACCTGTTTTGGCCAAATAGGAACACATGTAAGGAATTTGACTCAACTATCTCCCCTTGGATCTTCAACATAAGGTCATGGTGGTGGATAAATGACATGACAATGGGTCTTGGGATGTCTTCACGGTATGTCTGTGCATTCAAATTGGCATCAATTAAAAATGCCCCCATGTCAGTCATCCGTAGTTAACACTTTGAAACCTGGAGCGACATCACTTTTCTTGTGCTGATTTCAAATGCTTTTTACAAGTATTTAAATCTTTGAACCCTGAGCAAATTGATGTGATTTTTCTCCTAAACATAGAAGAAAATGTCAATGAGCAATGTGGTAATAAATGTTCCACAAATTGCAAGAAATTAGATTTAGATTAGATTAGATTTTGAGAATTATTTTAAAGAAGCTAGGGAAAAACATATTTAAAGTTATTACTGAATTACTATAATTTTAAAATGCTTTTTCTGTTCATTCAGTCATTTGTTGTTTTTTTTTTGTTATACTTTCTTTTTTTTCTTTTTAATACTTTTCAGGTAAATTTCTTGTACTTTTTACTAATTTTTTTTGCAAATTGCTGGGTCATTTCCTCTTTCATTGCCTTCTTCTAATGTTTTTGTCAGAAATCAAGCCAACTTGCTCAGGCTTCAAAGGGTTAATGCCAGGCCATACCATAACCCCACTGCCACCATTGTGCTGTCTCTTCACAAAGTTGGCATTAGCTACCACATGCATGCTGTCTGCCATTAGCCCAGTGCAGTGTAAACTGGGGTCTGTGATCATATGATTCAGTACTGTTTATGTTGTTGGTGATCGCAAGATTGTGAATGTAGACTTGTTTTAGTGTACAACCGTGGTGACAACTTGAGTTACCGTAACTATGTGTTAACCATACTGATATTTGTAGGTGGAATTAAGTCTTAGTTAAATCATCACTTAAGACTTTTCTAGTCTTAGCAACCATGTAAGATGCTTTGAAAATCAAGACAGCATTCATGCATTCACACACATATTCAGACACTGCTGGCACAGCCATTGGGAGCCATGTAGGGTTCAGATTGTTGCCAGGGACACTCTGACATGTAGACTGCAGGGCCATGAGCTTGAACTACCAACCCTCTAATTGGTGGGCAGTTGGTTAGCCAACACAAAGTTACCACTCACTGGCCAATCATTACCAGGAACACACCCAATCCATGCCCGCAGAATTCCAACATCTTTGCAGATTTTCTGCAGATTATTATTATTATTTTTTATTTTTAAATATTGAAACATTTCTTAGAGCTCTGCTGATTTTCACTCTGGATAGCAGCTGAAAAATGAGTGCTGTTTTGGTCTGTTCATCACTCCATATTTTGCTGTTTATGCAGAAGATGTCAAATTGACAGAAGACTGCACATTTCTGGTGTTCTGTTTTCACATTGTGCCACTCACATCCAGACATGAATCCCATTTCTTTGAGAAGCCCTTTTTTATTT
>NW_024610585.1:0-1758 GCF_008729295.1 Plectropomus leopardus
TTTCTGTGCCATGGCGTGTCTCAGCAGGCTATTTTATGATGTTTATTTGTGGTTTTTAGCTGTTTTTGGGACATGGCATATTTTGACATTTTTGCCATACTATAGCCTTGCCTTTTCGGTCATTTTTTCCACATGCCAAAATATGGTGTTTTTGACCTTTTTTTGCAATTTTCTGTGCCATGACGTGTCTCAGCAGGCTATTTTATGATGTTTATTGTGGTTTTTAGCTGTTTTTGGGACATGCCATATTTTGACATTTTTGCCATACTATAGCCTTGCCTTTTCGGTCATTTTTTCCACATGCCAAAACATTGTGTTTTTGGTACTTTTTGCAACTTTCTATGCCATGGTGTGTCTTGGGATGCTATTTTATGTGGTTTCACTTGGTTTTCAGCTGTTTTGGGGACATGGCATATTTTGACATTTTTGCCATACTATAGCCTTGCCTTTTCGGTCATTTTTTCCACATGCCAAAATATGTTGTTTTTGGTAGTTTTAGCAATTTTCTATGCCATGGCGTGTCTTAGCATGCTATTTCATGTTGTTTATTGTGGTTTTTAGCTGTTTTTGGGACATGGCATATTTTGACTTTTTGCCATACTATAGCCTTGCCTTTTCGGTCATTTTTTGCACATGGCAAAACATGGTGTTTTTTTGCCTTTTTTGCAATTTTCTTTGCCATGGCCTGTCTCAACAGGCTATTTTATGTTGTTTAATGTGGTTTTCAGCTGTTTTTGGGACATGGCATATTTTGACATTTTTGCCATACTATAGCCTTGCATTTTTGGTCATTTTTTGCACATGCTAAAATATGGTGTTTTTGGCCCTTTTTTTTTTTGCAATTTTCTGTGCCATAGCGTGTTTTGGAAGGCTATTTCATGTGGTTTAATGTGGTATTCAGCTGTTTTTGAGACATGTCATATTTTGACATTTTGCCATACTATAGCCTTGCCTTTTCGGTCATTTTTTGCACATGCCAAAACATGGTGTTTTTGACCTTTTTTTGCAATTTTCTGTGCCATGGCGTGTCTCAGCAGGCTATTTTATGATGTTTATTGTGGTTTTTAGCTGTTTTTGGGACATGGCATATTTTGACATTTTTGACATACTATAGCTTTGCCTTTTCGGTCATTTTTTCCACATACCAAAACATTGTGTTTTTGGTACTTTTTGCAACTTTCTATGCCATGGCGTGTCTTGGAAGGCTATTTTATGTGGTTTCACTTGGTTTTCAGCCGTTTTTGAGACATGCCATATTTTGAGACTTTTGCCATACTATAGCCTTGCATTTTCGGTCACTTTTTGCACATGCCAAAACATGGTGTTTTTGACCTTTTTTTGCAATTTTCTGTGCCATGGCGTGTCTTGGAAGGCTATTTTATGTGGTTTAATGTGTTTTTTTAGCTGTTTTTGAGACATGTCATTTTTTTACATTTTTGCCATACTATAGCCTTGCATTTCTGGCTATTTTTTCCACATGGAAAAATTTGGTGTCACAGCCCCATAAATTCAAAAATGTTATTCAGACAAAAAAAATACGATGCATTGGGACGTATGTCGACATTCTATACTATGGCGTTTCTTGATATGCTATACTATGTGGTGTTCAACTGTTTTTTTTGGACATGTCATATTTTGACATTTTTTTTCATGTTTTTTCAACATGCTATATTATGATGTCATTGGCCTTTTTGGACTTCATTTTCCAAGCTATATTATGAGGTCTTCAGCCATTTTTTGGACATGTCAATATTTGAG
>NW_024610586.1:0-1972 GCF_008729295.1 Plectropomus leopardus
TCCACCCAATAGTTGTTGACATATTTCAGTGGGGACCAAAGTGGTAGACCACCTGACTGACTGATATTTCCATCCCTAGAGACACACTGCCAGCATGGCCAAAATCAGCGTTATTGATGTTTGAATATTAAATTTAAATTTGAAATGTGTATATTTTCACCATATTTTGATAAATACTGAGAAACATATTCTTTGTAGTACCAGGGTATGGATTTTTGCCATCTAGCCTCTACATGTATTCATTCTGGTCTAAGGCCATTCATATAAAACAGTGAATCCAGTGGATATTGGACTGATTTGTATTTTTCAGCTGACCTTTGCAGACCAGTGGAGCTGCCCTGCAGAACCACTTCATGACATAAGAAATGTATTATTTTGTATATGCCTGGCCTGGTCTGGTCCAGTCTGGGCTGGGTGAAGGTAAAATGAGCTTGGCTCCTGTTTGGTTATGGGGAGGGTCCTGCAGCCCGGCCAGGAAAACAGCACTTACTGAGGCCTCTGTCTGTGTTATTATAGGGCTACAGGAAGAGAGGGGGAGAGGAGGGGAAAGAAAGGAGAGACTGGATGAGTAGTGAATGCGGGGAGGGTCTGAAGAGGGTGAGAGAGATGGATGCATGTCGCAGAGAGGAAGGTAAGTTATTGTCAAAGGCTGAAGGACAGAGAATTTGATGGGATGATGAAAGTAACAGAAACCAGGACAGGGTCACAAGAAGAAGACAGCTTTAGCTAAAAGGAGGTGTTATATGACTGAAAACAGAGATGAGGTGCACAACACTGTGGATAATCTTTTTCTCCTTTTTCTTCTCTCCCAGTGATTACACCTGTTTAAAATTCAAAGAAAGTTTTACCCACCCATCCATCCATCCATTTTCTTCCGTTTATCCAAGGCCGGGTTGCGGGGGAAGTAGGCTGAGTAGAGTATTCCAGACATCCCTCTCCCACGCAATGCTTTCCAGCTCCTCCTGGGGGACCCCGAGGCATTATCAGGCAAGATGAGATATATAATACCTCCATCATGTTCTGGGTCTAAAAAAGTAAATAAGTATTAATAAAATAAATATACTTTAAATGCTAAATCATGCATAAAGGCAATTTCACAATAATGTATATAAAATGATTTATTAAGAGGAATTGATGCATTAATGTACACAGTTTGCAGCTGGCAACCGTGAGGCTTAATTATATGCTGCTGGGTAGGTTGTGAATTTCGCCGAAGGATATGTAAAAAATCTTTAATAAACTCCACCTACACCTGTAAGAGGATCTAATTGTAGTTTCTCCATGGGTGGAACAATGATCTTCATTATCCAGTTTCCATCTGTGACAAGCTAAGTGTATGCTATTTATACCTTATATGTTATTTATACCTTATATGTAGGCCTACTGTGTGTGTTCAGGTTTTGGTAGAGTTTTATTCCTTTTCTGCTTTTACTGCTGCTGCTGTGAGCGAGTAAATCCTAAAGACACATCAGACACTGAGAGTCCAAACACAAAGAAAAAACCTATGTGATGTAATACAGTGCAATACAATAGCTAATATTATCACTTAAGTAATTTGTGTTTTGATTTAATTTGCACATTTGATCACTTTGTAGTGTTGTTGTGCTCAACTGTATTATAGTAAAATGTGGTTCAAATATTAGAAAAACTCTGAAGATACTGTATTGCAGATTCACATTTTAATAATAACCTGCATGCATTTACTTTCATCTATAGAATATTTCTGATAAACAGTTATCTTTTTATTGACTATGCTTGCATTCATCATTAAAAATAATGTGATACTTGTCTCCCACATTTCATTACAAAAGTAACACAAGTTCTGATGTTGGTTTCATCAAGTTTACAACCTGCAAGCTGATTTCATTAAGAGATCATTTTCTCTTGCTTCATTTTGACACGTTTTACTAATCAACACAAATACCAGGGTTGCGTGGGTGTGCAAGTGCCCTGTAAAACCTGCCAGTCATTT